>NC_135999.1:13473689-13773689 GCF_048128805.1 Centroberyx gerrardi | reverse complement strand
AATTTATCCTGATGAACACAAAAAAAAGTCAAAACCCAAACACCGTGAATTGCAAAGAGCTGTGACGTTCCTTTAGATATAAATTCCGTTTCAGCAGCGGTTTGTGCATGGGGTCAAAAACATATAAGAATAAAGTTCTCTCTCACTAAGTCCTCAGACCGCTCACATGTTTTCCCGTGCTCTTTCCTCCTTCTTTTTAACCAGCGCGCGAGAAGAGGAGCGAGCACGGTGACGTATGACTCCGCGGGGGCGCGCATGTGGCCGGTCGCGTCCACGTCGAGGTAAACGGTTACCTGGCAGAACAAGAGGACGAGGTGTCCTCGCTTGTGCTGGGCTCGTTACTCCTGAAAAAGTAAAGAATTACTCATTGTTTGATTCTTTTACGTATATAATGTATGGATAATTCAACTTCAATCTTACATTTAGAGGAGATGTAAACAAAATAACGACTTGTTTTTTGAATGGTAACTACAAAATTGTGACTGAAATTGACAATTGGCCAAGGACAAAATGTGTATGAGACAGTAGCCTTCTCTGAATTCACAGCCCAATACATGAAATAGTAATCAGAAATAGTTTCTATACGTTTTATTGTAGACAAATATTTGATATGATTGATGAGCTATAGAAATCTATTTTTTCCTTTTTTATTTCTTTGTGACAGCTGACACTGTCCTCCAGATGGGTCATGGGTCCAAGCCAAGGCATTGGGAATATTGTTAAATCTTAATATGTTTCCATCGAAGAATGATCTGTAAGTTTTTCTCAATTCTTAGGAAGTTGACTTGGAGGAGGCAAGAGAGATTTCTGCAAAGACACTGACAATATGAAACTTGTGGATACTCTGTTATATCACATATTGAGTCATGTAACTTTGTTTCCATAACTGATCTAAAATGTTTGTTCTGGTAGCTGTAGAGTGGCAGAACATTTGTATGGCAGTGGAAAATTTGCTACATGCATGAATTAATCAAAAACGTCAAAGCCGCTCACACCATGACCCGATGCCCAGCACTTTGCTGCCCTACACTTACGCACAAGGTATTCTAATTTGGCTGAGGTCTCCTGATAAGACCAAATGTGGGACAAATCCTCTTTCATTCCCCTCTTCAGAAAAGTCACACGATAGCAATCCGAAAGGGAATGTCCAACCGTGGCAATTAGGGGAGAAACAACAGCCCCCCTTTTGGATACACAGAGAATCTGAAATCAGTTACATTAGCTGCACCTGTTCTTACTTGGGGGTCTCCGGCACTCACCAGAGCCCCAGCTCGGCTTATCTACAGGAATCTGGAGCGGGTGGAATCCAGGAGGGGTTGGTTTGATTGTGAGCAATTATGGAAATGACTGTGTGTGCTATGAAGCCGCGGCAGACCCTGCCAGATCTGACCCCCCACCCTCCACATTCTTTACATTACCCCACTGGAGACATTTCAGGACCAAGTATAGCCAAAGTGCTACTGCAGTATTCAACGCAAAGGAGAGACCAAACAGGACCATATGCAGAGAGGAGGAATCCTCCACCACCAGCACCACCACCACCACCACCGGAGCTCGGAGCAGCAAAAGGAATATAACTGCGCCGTCGAACAGCGTGAAAACATGTGGGATGCAGCTGTGGAGCCGGAGAAGAGTACATCTGCTGGGAGAGATAGACCATTAGAGAGAATCACAGTTCGACAGACCGCAGTTCTGAGCCGACACAGATCCCAAAGAGGCACAGGCTCAGCTACATGCACGCCGGAGCACGCACACAAACTAATAAACAAACAAACAGGCATCTAAAATCCCCTCTCTTGCTATACTTCCACTCCGCATTCGACCGATTAAAACTAATTTAGTCTCTGTGTATTTTGTTTAATTAGTCCTCCTTTGGATGGATTCTCAGTTCTTGTTGTTGCTCCTATTGTCAACTTTCTCACCTTACGTAGACGTTAATTATTTCCCATTTCTTTTAGATTTAAAAGTGAGGCTGGTATCGCAGGTGTGGAGGTGAATTCTGTAGCTGCTCTTGGCTACTTAGGATCTTGCTCGTAACTCATAAAATTGAACTACTTTTTTTAATTGAATTTATTGTTGGTAATGCTTTAAATCAAAATGTTAACAAGCAGAGGACATTCCCTCAAAAGATACCACCTGCTTGGGCCTTTTATTCCTGCAAGGTCAGTGGGGGACTTCTCCTGCACTCAGCGTCTGACCCTCTGAAGGGATTGGATATCCCAGAGGGTTATGGTTAGGTTTGCGTGTGACCACACAAGGATCAACAACATGAGTCTGGAGCTCCCTGAGCTCTCGCTGCCGTCTCTCTGCTGTTTCGCAGATTTGAGGAAAAGCTGAAAGTTTGTTCTGTTCTTTCTGTCTATTTATTGTTTGCTTTATAACTTAGGATCCTAATCAGGAGCATGCACAACAGGACCGATGACAGCACTCCCATTTGTGCTTCCAATTTTTCCATTCCAGGCAGGCGCAAACCACTACCTCACACCTCACAGTTCATAAGTCCACCTAAAGCTGTGTCTGACTGCTGTTAGTGGTGGCCAACACTTAGCTGTGGGTCCAGCAGGGTTGAGATGCAAGTAAGTCAGTATTTGACTCAGAATTTGCCTAAAGTGTGATCTTTATAAGCACAGTGGAAAACACATACAAAACATGCACAGAATGTGTCATTTTCCAAATAGCTGTAAATATCAGTGTCAGCATGTTTTAATCTCTCATGATGCTGCTGCTTGTCTTAAATGAGTTTTAAATCAGAATTGCATTGGTGCCACACCTACGTTACATAACCTGTTTTAAGTAGAATTGGTTTAATTGGGACACTGGTTTGTTGTTTTCAAACGATCAAAGTTTTAAGTGGCAGTTTTAGCATCACATTTGTGGCTGGAACAGAATCAACCTTCAGTTGCATAATGCTGGACACAGAAGAGAATCACTAAGGTTATGCTATCTGAAATTAGCAATGGGGTATTTTCTGTACCGTAATATTGGAATACATATGAATGCATGCGACATGTATGCATGCAACATAAAATTGATACAACCCTCCCAATACTACCATGCTGAAATTGGAATTACAGTATACCATTTCCCTTGAGTCACTGCTCCACCTCTAACATGAAATCATTAACGTCAGCCCACTGCTCACAGCCATTCAACCATGTGAGGACTTTTCTTTTATGTCATCCATCCCTCACCTTGCAGCACACAGCAGCGTTGTGTTACTCTCACACCTTCCTTAATGGCCCGGCTTTGGCAATGGTGAGCCCCGAGGCATACAGAGCTCGGAAAGTGTTCACAATGTCATTAATAGTCCTGACAACAGCTTAATGAGCCTCTGCCATCTGTTTATGGAAGCTTCGGGGAAAGAGAGGCAGAAACAAGAAAATCAGATCCAGTAGCAATTTCCAGCTGTGTGTGCGCGCCTGATTTCCACTTGAACGGATCTAAACACATGAGGACATTTTAAGTGTAGTGACTTACGCAGCGTCATCTACAGTGAGTCAGTGGCTGAGCCTGGGCTGTCTGCCCGGTATCAACAGCCTCTAAATCACTGGCTTCACCATCGGACCACACTACCTCGCCTTCAGCTTCCTTGCCCCTCCTTCCTCTGTACCACCCTGGAGTGTCCTTAGGCCCTGTTTGGCTAAAGTATACACACTGCATGAGTAACTGAAGCCACCCAGGGCTCCCTTGCCTGGTGGCACGAGACACATACCGGGTTGCGCAAGTTGAGAAGACGAAGTGGTCCTGCAACTGTTTATGCGACACTCAATGCCTAATGCCTCTACACACACATACACAAACACATGCACATACACACACACAACACAACAACATAGCTCCAGGGAATGAAATGCAGCAGCATTGGCTTGCAGTGTTCCTTACAGGAAATGTAGGAAACTAATCAGAGGAGATGCCGCTCTCCGGATGTTTCTGGACAGCGACTCTTTAGACTACTTTCCGAGCCAGAGACCATAGAAGTGGCTCTTCTACTTCTCAAGGGCCTCAAATCTCTCACTTCACTTTGAATATGTCTTTTTTTCCCCTTATAATACAGAAAGAAGACAAGGATTGGAAATGGAAATGACCATAGCTATAGGCCCTGTTATTACTTGGTTAATTGCCTCGGTAGTCTGCTTTAAAAGGACTATCTGCTTCAGTTTCTTTGTCGAATCCCATTACAAAGAGTGACACATCCCCTAAGGCTAGTAAGAGGTTAATCTGCAGATGGATGGCTTTTTGCGGGCAGTTGTTTGTAAATGTTTCCAGTGGGGGTTAAACAGAGCCCAAAGTAGTACCACGTTAGGCACCATACATATGTGTGCAAATTGCAGATTCATTACAGTTTAGAAACACTGCACTGCAAATGAATTTGGTGGGATGGTGGTGGTGGTGGTGGGGGGGTGGTAAGTGTAGTCTGGTGTGGGCAGCATTGATGGTGGTCCCTGACTGTCGATGCTCTCCCTTCTTTCCCTCCCTTACTCCCTCATTCCCAGTTCCCCACCGTCCTCGGCCCATCTGTTCCTGCTTGGCCTCTCAGGCTCTCCATCAGGTAGGCCCAAGCTACTGAGCGCTCCTCTCATCTCATGGCATCTGAGTGAGCCAGGCAGAGGAGAAGTCTGTGCGTGTGTGTGTGTGTGTGTGCGCTCGCGTGTGTGTGATTTTATGTACTGTGCAAATGTATGATAAATGCGAACTCCACAGTGTCATATGTGGGTTAATTGGTTTTACCACTTTGTTTTTAAATTGTCCTGATCATCATGACTTTGGCAAGAGATGATACGAGTGATAATAAAAAGCGCTGAGCATAAAGAAGCACTGACAGCGTCCGCTGCACTCTCTGTGTACAATTCTTTCAAATAAAGAGACGTAAGCAGAAGAGGTGATATCAAATGGGATGCCATTTCAATCCAAATTCTGTTTCAGATTTGCTCACGAAAGAGATTCTGTTGACGCAGTTTCAAATCTAAGCAGTGTCACTCCCTCTCTAAGCAATTTGTGCCTTTATTAAGAACTGCGCCAGCAAGTTTATGCTCCAGATTCTTGTTGGCTTGGCAAATATGGAAGGCATCAATTCTCAGTTAATACTCTCTAAATGTGAACATTTCATCCGAGGGGACCTGCCTGAAGTGTTGCTTTACCGCCACGTATATTGAACTTTTATCATTCAAACAAAAAGGCCAGTAGACACACCAGCCAGATTAATCAATTCCACGCTTATTTAGATTAGACAAATGGAAAGTATTTTATTTCCCATTATTTGAGAAAGTTGCTCTCAAGGTGGTCCTCAGCATGAGTTTGGAGGGG
Source organism: Centroberyx gerrardi (assembly GCF_048128805.1). Lineage (NCBI taxonomy): Eukaryota > Metazoa > Chordata > Actinopteri > Beryciformes > Berycidae > Centroberyx > Centroberyx gerrardi. The sequence goes on along the minus strand of NC_135999.1, from coordinate 13,768,385 downwards.
CGATTGGTTTGATAGTGCAGCACAGTACAACTTCTCTCAAAAATGGACATTATTTGGCATTCCCAGGGCTTGTGGTCGATTGTGAAATCCCGGTTTACACAGACTCTTTGCACTGGGATCGTTTTACAACGGAAAAGGGAAGAGGGGAATGGAACGGGCGCTCCGGAGAAGGCAGTTAGGTGTGGTGGGGAGTCCGTTAGAAACATTTTCCTTTCATCCCCCCATACAAAGGTCACTGTTTGGGAACCCACTGTGTTTTATTGTCCCAGGGAATTGTTTTGAGGTCTCATTTCAGAGTAATATTTCCTTGTCTGGCCCTTGTTCTTTTATATCAAAAAGCCAAAGTGAAAACTTCCCTTTTGTCTGGGATCTGATTACCAAGAATGAGTCATTTTTATAATGTGCCAGCCTCTCATGTCAGGATGTTTTTGTTCTAATCCCTTTCAGTTAGTCCAAGGTAGGTCCGCTAGAAAACACTGCCCAGTTGTTACAGTATACATTTTCATATTGCCTCCCTAAATGTAATTTAAACTGTGGTCTCCTTTGTGTTTTTGGTTCATACTAACCATGGAAGGTATTTGGTGGTAGCTTTGATGCAACAGCTTGAAAACTGTAACGTGCCAGATTCACTACTGCTTTTGTTAGCCTCACTTGTGCTAAACTCAGTGTGACATCAACATGTTTCATTATTTATGTCCAGGTGCATTTCCACCTTGCCCCTACTCTTATTCTTCATGTATCACCTAACTCTTTAATGCTATAAAGTCTTCCAATTGGTCATGCACATCTGTGTGTTAGTCAGATGTGTTGTTTCTCTCCTCCTGGCCTTAAGGTTTTCATTAGCAGCAGGGTGAGCGTCGTGTCAGACTGTGGTCTCCATGTTAGCCCCGGCGACTGCAGGCTCGAGTCCGCTGTGATTGAGCAGAGGCGTCCCGGGCCTCTCTCAACAGGGTTCATCTCAGAAGAGTGGGGTCACTGCCCTGTCTGCCACTGTATGTCTCCCCCTCCCATTCCTCAAACCCTCTGTCACGGAGACAAGTGGACAGACAGGCTGTCTCGCAGAGCTGAAATCCACAGATGTCCTCCATACATGTGTGCAGACCCATCCACACACACAACCATGAACACAAAACACGCAAACAGTTGCAGGCCCATTACCACTAAACACTAATAAACATCCACACTCCTTCATTATCTTCATACTCCCCTCATAGCCATTTAAAGCAGACAACAAATTAAGTGAAGTCAATGACCATAAACAGAGGCTACATGTTTCTACTTTCTTGTGGGAAAGATCATTTTGTAAATAATTTAGGAAACAAAGGATAAATCAGGACGTACGAAACCCAAGTTTATCTTTAGCTAATTGCAAAGATACAGAACAGACTTTTTTGGTTGCGGTCCCCACTGTGCTACATTCCAGATGCTGATAGCACTGTTGGACCACCAAAGACTTTAAGTATACTTACTTGACTTGATGTACAAAGACTCTGATAAAAAGTTTCCCTCTGCAGCTCATTCATCTTCTCCTCGACAGACTGTCAACATTTTGTCTGCAAGACACTGTCTTTTCTCCCATTTGACCAGATGTTCAGTTCATAACCATAGCCTGAAAGACAGAAACCAAATTTTGAGAAAGGTTCTCTATTAAATTAGGGGCCATCTGCTCTGAAATCTATCACTGATACAAATAGGATGTTGTGAACTGAAATATTGTTGAAAGCATATTCACCTGCCTGAGCAGGTGTGTGACATCGATCCTCATAAATGTATGTGGTAATATGTTGTAAAATGTTTCTGTTCTGTCCTTGGCAGAGGAGTATAAAGGAGGAAGTGTGATCGCTTGCCAACATTAGGCCACGATTCTGTGTTAGAAACAAGGAATCAATATTCCTTTGACATAAGGGCTTTGATTATTGAAGTTGTTATGATTTTACAAGCCAAGACATAGAGGCCATATGGTGTGTTTTTTATTAAGAGACTAAATGAACTGAGCCTTTATATTCTTGTGGTGTACTCGGCCCACCAAAAGAGCTCTGTGAATTTCGATATCCGAGAGAAAGCTGACCTTACTTGACAATGCTTGTGAGATTCACCCGCAAACAAATGAGAGGAGAGCTTTATCGTAAATCATTTGTGCACCATAGTGCAACATTGACATGCATTTCAACACTTGTCCTTCCTTGGGAAAGTGGATTTTTTTCCTTCCAGTCTTTCACAACCTGTGGCTTGCACGCTGTTTCGAGGAGAAGTGGACTGCCAAATATCACTGCGTACATACTCCAAATATTTGTATGGTCAATTGGACAGTGCTGTTGCGGTTGGATCACATCAATAACATTCAAACACTCTTGAACTCGCTTCAGGTTTAGCACTGTGCTGTTGAAGTGTTATGCATTTATTTTGTTATTCAGTGCATAAATCCCACCAGTTATTCAGAAGAGAGAGTTTTTTCTGTAGTCCTGTTCTAATTGAACAGCGTGGAGATTCGCCATCATTTACACACTTCACACTTAAAGGGGCAATAAATAAAATTTTTACTGCACAAAATGGTGGGGTTGATAGGGTTGTTGATCAATACCACTGGCCCTGTGATTACTTCACCAGGTGCTCTCAGGCTTTCAGAACTCACTTTCCAGCCTGTAGTCTGTATTGGAACTAAAACTCTCTGCTCATTGGAATTTGAAGACACTCCTTATCCCCCGCACCCCCACCCCCCACCCCCCACCCCCCCACACACACACACCCGATACCACCCCACCCGCGAGTGAGTCTGTATTTTGCATCATGATATATTACCTGACATTTCATATTTCTGCTCTATTAGCTAGCTTATTCATCTCTAATATGAAAATGTGACTTTATAGATTCTGTCATTGCAGGCCAACGTAATTCAAAGGGACTGGAGGAGTGGGGGCCGTGCTGGAGACTCATGTAGGTGGAGAGAAGTTCTATTGATGTTGTTGCAATTCCTGTTGGTTGCCAATAGAGGTCGATGAAGGTCATAGATTACTTAATGCTCGTTTAAAGATTGCAAAAGCCTGAAACCTAAAGTGGAGAACAACCAGTGGGAAACCAATGGGAAGATCTTAATACTATGCCTGCAGTCTCATTAGCAACCAGCAGATGAGTGGAAGCCATATTTTAGCAACAGTTAGCATACCCAACTTCACCAGTGGCCAAACAGAGAAGTGTCGTGTGTTGGTATCCACCTGCCTTCTTTGAATGCTGCAATGGGTACTTTTGTAGATTATCACAACATTATTACCCATTATAACATACAACCTCTGGGGTCTCTTTGATTGCAGAACATTCCATATTTTAAATTGTGTTAGAATCTGTGTTTGACACTGCTTGGTGTATAATGCAGTATCACCACTGGACTGTCCGAGTGGGGTTTACTGTGCTGATGCAGCCGTCTCTTTCTCTCTGTCTCTGCCTTGGTTTTCCTTTCCTGAGGTTGGCAGTCTTGTGTGCATACAGCTTGTTCTCTATGTAGAACGATGAAATATTTCCTATTTGCAATACCTATCATTTGTGAGGGCGGAAACACATTCAACCTGGTCTCTGGAGTTTGAAATGTACACTTTCTTGATCTGTGGGCTCAGTGTCGTAGTCAGCACACGTCAGTGCAATTTCAAATGCGCAAAATATCACTCAGCGTTTTGAAAACCAAATACTATATTGACACATTATTTACGCTTTTATACATAAAGGAGGCAGTGCAGTATACAGATTATGCCAATGATAATTGTTTAGCTGGTTGTTTGGACTGGCTGTGTGTCACAATGTGGAGTCCTGGCTAAATATTTACTGGGTGGGGGGGGCTTAGAAGGCATACTTGGCTGAGCTTGTGTGTCTGGTCCAGGAAAGGGGGGGTGGGGGGGTTAGATGGTGAAGTCATCGACAACGGCCGATGTCGTTGGAGAGCCAGTGACGTTCACTCCTGACCCTTTTACCATTTAGGGGGCCCTGGACTGATATGAGTGTTATTGACCCAGAGGCCATGCGTGGCATGTTTGGGGTCTGCAGAATATATCCCAAGCTTTAACCTATACAACAGAGCCAATTATAGCTGCGAAAGGCCAAACAATACAATCCATCAGTCAGGTTCTTGGGTAAACAGGAATGGGCGGCCCATGTCGGGGTGTAAACTCCCAATCCCAGAGAAGCTAAGGGTCAGTGGAGCTGTTTGATTGTCTAATTGGGGGTTGGACTGTGCGTGTGTGTGTGTATCTGAGAAAAAGAGAGAGAGAGAAAGAGAGATAGAAAGAGAGAGTGAGAGAGACTGTGCATGTGTTTGTGTGTGTATGTGTGTGTGTGTGCATCACTGCTCAAACACTGCGGGGCTGGAGGCCCGAGACGCCTAATGAATGTGTGTTTGTTCTTCAGACCCCACACACCTCTGTTTATTTGAACATGGGATAGTGTTCCTGAGCTGTTTTATCCTCCCTGTGTTTGCCACCTTAACACGTGCGCCGCAGGGACGCTCCGCGGACCGCCGCGCACCACGTTGAAGATGAGGAAAATATCAGTTAGCCTGACAAGACTGTTAGCTAAACAAACTTTATCTCGCAGTCTTAAACATCCAGTAATGAGGATACAGTGTTCCTCTCCGTTTCTGTTTCCTGCTCGTTGTGAATCGGGGTCGCGGGCTGAACAGCTATAGTCTGCATGGCGCCAAAGGCAGCGGCCCAACGGAAGATTGGCGGTCAGTTTAGTGTCAATGATGTGGTGATGCGGGTCAGGGATAGCAGCAGCAGTGGTCGTTGCACAGTGGCTAAGAGCCCAGCCAGACCACCGGGGAGGAGGCCTTCACCTCCTTCCTCAGCCATCAATCACTCACATTCACATAAGCAAAGATAGATACAAGCAAACACAACCGTACACTCATCCTTGCACCTCGACATGCCGCATATACAGCGCTGACCGTCAGCCAGAGTTCCCACGGGTTCAATGTTATTATATTTCGACATTTTCCGTAAAATTATTAGGATAATCCAAAGTCAAAGTAATGGTGGTATCGTACTTTACTGTATGCTGTATATTAACTTTGTACTCAGCTGATTACTCCGTGCTTACAAGCCTGCATCACTGGCTGAGGTTCCAGTATGATGATGCTGCATTAAGTGGACTGCAAGAAGTAGATGTCGGTGTAAAGCTGCTGTGTATTTTAAATATTCTTTCAGTTTTGTTTAGGTTGATTGTCTCAGCGGCTCATTCTCTATCCACATGCCCACAGAGTGAATCCTAAATGCTCAAAGCCAAACAAATCCCTAATAATGACTGACCTCCAGCTTAACACCCACTGATAAGGAGGTTTATGCCTCATACATCAGGTCAGGCCCTCTTTGATGTTCAGAGCCACATCTAGCCTGCTTCCATAAAGTGGCAAACCAAAAACACCAGGATAGAAATCATGGACACACTGGGGACATATTCTAGATACATAAAAGCAGTTTTAAATTCTCATTTTTAGTGAGTTTAGAATGCATTCTCTGTTCAACGTATGTAACCTATAAAAATGTTTATTTTGCCAGTGCCTTACTATTGAACTATTTATTTAAAGATCATCATAAACTGATCCGAGCAAATTTTTAACTACATCAGAGTAAAACCTCTTTGTAGCTGACTGCAATTTTGCTGTATTTTGCTCTAAAAATCTCTATAGTACCCTAAAGACTGTCAAGATCCTTGGGAAAAATTTCCACTGCTTAAAACCTGTCCAGAAATATGTCAGTATTAGTGGATCGTCTCCATGACCTTTAAGATCTCGCTGTGTCGTCTTTGTAGGCCTGCTGGTTTCGTCTGGTGTTATCTGTTTCATGCTGGCATCATAACTGACAGTTATTAATGTTTATAGTTATCCGCATGAAATTCACCCTGAAAGTGGTGATGAGGGGGCCCTGCCTGGAGGTGCTGAAGACATTGTGAAAGTTATATCGACACGCTGGTGAAAGTTCAGTCGAGCATGAAGATTTCTGTTTCAATATATAGTCTCTCTTAGTCAAACCATTCTCCAAACTTTCGTTTTCGCTGTACCAGTGCAGAAGAATCGTCTGGCAGAACCCATTTTAGAACAAAAAAAACAGTTGTTGTTTGATTATCAAGCAACCAATCATTATCGCTGTGGGCGGTGAGCCCATGATGCGGTGATAGCGGCCTTCCAAAATAGCGTGGGGGGAAATGTTGTGGAACTAGCACAACATTCGTACTAGTTTTCCATAATAAACTTGCTAGCGTTCTGCTGCTAGCTTCGCCGTAGCTTCGTTGTTGTAGGGGGGATTTTAAAAGAGGGAACACAGCGCAGAACGGAAGGGGAGGGAGCCTAAAATTGGAGGGAGGATTATCCAAGCGCTCAACATCCGCCAAGCTAGACAAATGAGAGTATTTACAATAAAATGAACCTGCATTTTTGAATTTAGATTACCATCGCAGTGGCCTAAAGATGTAAATTTTTGCTTTTTTTCATGCATTTTTGTTCTTAATTAGGTGCACACACATGAATATGCATGCATAACCACACTTGCATGTGCGTACGCACATACACACATACACACACACACACACAGAGGCTGCCCTGATATAGCTCCTCTTTGGTTCACACCAGTCCTTGCTATTCTTCTCTGGTGGTGTGATAGTATTCGCTGAGAGTGGTTCCTCCTGAGTCTTTCAGTTGTCTGAAACACTCTACTTCAGCGCAAGGCCTTATTGCCCACCCAAAGAGGTTATAGGGATTCTCGACTGCCCTCTCTCTCCCTAAGTGGGTGGTCCTCTGGGGTATGGCTGAGGCACAGGTGGAGCATTGTAGGGGTGCTCACAAAAATACCCCCCCACCCCCCACCCCCTCTCACCAGCAACCCCTCTCCCCACCCCTTTTTGCCACGCCTGCTCTACGGAAAGGTGGACTAAATTTTCCAGAACTCTCCATCAGACCGTTAAGGCACTAAACACTGAAGGTGGAATGTTGACATAAACAAACCTGTGTGATAGCCATGCTGGGAAAAGCTGAACACGTTAAACACTTTGAAAAAATTACAAATTCCATTGTCTGCCTCCTCAGCAAATGAGCGCCCCTTTGATTCCAAACTATTCAATGGCTTTGAAAGTGCCACCCTAACAAGGTGCTTGTAAAATGTAATTTCTAATAAAAGTTTTTTTTACCACAAAGGCCTTGCGCAACAAAATTGTGTTATGTCAAAGAAAAAAAAAAGACCCCCCCCCCCCCCCCCCCCACTACTCCCCCTCCCCTACAAAAAATATTCCCATGCACTGGTTTTGTAAATAATTATAGTTCTGCTGAATGTGTTGTATAAAGTTTACATGGTAGGTTCACTGCACCCTATCTGTTGTTTGGAACCCTGGAAACCACCAGTAAGATGTTGACATATGGCGGCTCTGGTGTACTGCACAAGGCATGGATTACTTGGGACCATAATAAACAGGAGCATAAAGAGGGATCTGTGCAATGGGGTGCCCAGAGAGGGGTGACCCTCTTCGGACCTCCTTGTCTGAATATCAGCGGGTCTGTCTCCAGCTCTCTCAGATGGGTCACCCCCCTTTTCGGGTAGGCAGAGATGCTGGATGTAGTCACACACACTCGCATCCTGTACAATCAGACAGTGTGAGCTGGTTGGTTAGAGGCTGCCGGCCACCTGCTCATATGTGTTAACAGAGTGATTTATTGTTAAAGGTCTGGACCTGAGTGATGAAGATACTTTAGTACAAAGAGCGTGTGTCTTGATAACAGTATGATGGCACAAGCCTAGAAATGACGGGATATCAGAAACGTATAGGCAAAATAATGAAAAAAATGAGATCTTTTTCCGAGTCATTCAGTTGACACATAAACTCATAATAGAGACATATTTGTGATAGAATACAGCAGGTGTTCCCCGTAGTGAAATTGCAATGCTACTCTGCACAAAGACTTGGCTGTGTGCTCCATCCACCTGCACTTAGGTAAAGAGATGCCAGAATTTCTGATTCAATGAACCATTTATACAAGGTCGAGTAACATAGTGGTCTGCATGCTTGCCACCTGTATTGCAACATAGAGCACGTTGCACAAAAACATTAGGAGCATGTTAACTTTTCCTTGTTCCCTTTAATTCAATTTCTTTTTACACTTGCATAGGGGAACGTTTTACTGAGGGAAAGCACTGTTAAGTTTGAAGACCGTGGCAGCATCGCCGAGCGCACTGTGACAGGTACTTCAGACAATGATGGGAATGTCGAAGAATTGGCCGACTTCATGCGAGATGAAATATCCATTATCAGAGTTCTTATCCTCTGACGTTTCACATAACCTCCTGCTCAGATCTTTGTGAGGGCCAGATGGTTGCATTGGCCACTGGGGATACCAAGAAGCCCAGAGAGACAGTTTTACAATGTGCAATTACAGGAGAGATAAACTAAACGCTCAACAAAGCAAGGCATTTCCAGATCTCCGGCTTCTAGACTTTGATAAGGGGCAGGCTGCATTCCTTGGCCAATTTACTGTAGGAATCTGTCCTCAAAATTGAAATACCAGTGCTAATGAACGCTTTTAGCTGGAATGGGAGATTTTTGTCTCTTCAGTCTGATGAGGACATATGCTCAGACCGCTGCAGATATACTGAATCGCATGTTTCACCGATCCAACTGTGAACCATCGATGTGCGCTTTTAAAAGCTTTGCAAAGCCTTGAAACTGTCTAATTTGTTTGGGCTTGGTCACACGCCTATTGATGCTAGAGGTGATAGAGTTTCTCAACCAGTGTGCAGTGTCCTACATATTGCCACATTCAGAGTTCAACCAGTTTTGTTCCACATTAACATTTCACACAGAGATCAGGCGCCTGCCCTCTGTGCTACACCCCAGGGAGCAAGAATCCCCCACTATTGACACTGATACAATCTCCAGGTAATGGCTGCCTCCCAGCCAGAGGGTGTCTGAGGATATAATGTGTGTGTGTGTGTGTGTGTGTGTGTGTGTGTGTGTGTGTGTGTGTGCGTGCGTGTGTGCGTGCGTGTACGTCTGACTGACTAGAGGAGGTACCCAACACCACTGGTGTGGTCACGGGGTCAGAGTTCACTCTGAAATGTGTGGCCCGGGGCCGAGAGGTGCTTTGGCCTCCGTTAACGGTGAGGCTAGAGTTTCACCCTCCACCCTCTCCCTCTCCTCTTTCTCCAGGCTGCTCTGCCACTTACATTTCTCACCATGACACGCGTGTAGTGACGACCCCACCTTTAGTCAGGTGACAAGAGGCTTGATGGGAAGAAGGAGGGTGGGGTGGAGGTTAAGAAAGAGTGGACAAATAAGCAGCAAGTATGTTAAAAGGCAAAATCAGACGGCAGGGGTTTAGCCGAATACTGGTTCATATATCTGATAGGTTGAATGGTTGATGTATTTAACTTGACATGGCGAAAGTCAGTACAAAAGGCTGTTGGAAAAGGTTGGAAATGACTTGGATATATGTGGGCAGAGGTGTGTTGAGGGTGCTATGGTGGAAGTGCATGGTGCACATAATGACTAGTGTCTACATTTAGAGAGAAGAGAACCCACGCTGCTTTTCTGCCTTACAAGTTAACGAGGAAGCGTCTCTGTGGTGTCCGCTCACACAGGCTTCCCTCCCTCTCTAAAATCCCAGTGACTGTTTTAGTAGTGATCTGTTCTAGTAATTTATGGGATTAATTGGTGCACCTCGCCAATACAGACAGACAGAGACACACACACACAGCCTCCACTGCTGTCTCGCTTTCTCTCTCTCTCACCCAGTCTCTTTCCCTCACACACACACACACACACACACACACACACACACACACGTACGTTCACACACACATTCTCGGTCCCTCCGACCCTGTTTCACTGTTCCCCAGACAGTATGTGATTCTCAGACAGGACAGTGCTTCCTCCTCTGGTAGTCAGGTCTTGTCTGAAGGATCAGTCTGGCTAGCTCATCCAGACAGGGAGAGAGAGAGGGAGAGAGGGAGGGAGAGAGAGAGAGAGAGAGAGAGAGAGAGAGAGAGAGAGGGAGAGAAAGAGAGAGAGAGAGAGAGAGAGAGAGAGAGAGAGAGGAGAGCTCTCTGCTTTATGATGCTCTTGAGCCCGGCCAGAAAAATGTTGTCTTTTTTCAGCTCCTTCCGAATTGATGTTACTAGCAAATGTTGTTGACATCTTTTTCAGATTCTGTCTGTGTTTTTTGTGCTTCAGCCTTTCCTCTGCTGTAGTCTGTCTATTTCAATCTTTCCCTCTCTGTCTCCCTGTGTTTATTTCTGCCTAGCTGTATTTTCCCTCTTTCCTTTCTGTTTTTTGAAGAGGTAGTCTTTTTCCCATTCATTTTATATCTTTTATGATCTCTTTTGCATTATTTCCTCTGCAATCTTCTCTCTCTTGTTGTTTTTTTGTGTCTTTGCTATTTTGTCTCCTTGCCTCTCTCTCTGTCTCTGTCTCTGTCTCTCTGCTGGTGTTTTTTTCTGAAAAATAACAAGGTCTGGGGCTGTGCGTGTGCATGTGTTTTGCGCTGGCTGCATAGGCTGGCTGGGCTGGCTGCGCTGGGCTGGCTTCTTGTGTGGTCCCCCGGCAAACTTTATGATTTATTCAGCTAAAGGCAGAGGAGCACGACCCCCAGTGACCACAGAGAGAGAGCTGCACGTGGGTTTAATGATTTCACCACAAAAATGTCTGCTATGGCTGGGCCTGCATGGGACTCAGAGCCCCCCCACTGGCTGAATGGGGAGGGGGGGGGGTTGAAAAGAGAGCTCGGCTGACCGGCCTGAGTCAATACAAACGCTTACCACTACACATCTACTTGGAGGGATTACGAGAGAAAGAGAGGACAGACAGAGAACTACATCCGATTGGCATGTTACAAATGTTTTATAGTCTCTCTTTCAACAAATGCTCAGTGATTTTTTTTCATGTGTATTGCTATTCTTCATCACACATTCTGCTATTTTTCTTTCTCCGCCCCAGCCTCCCCCCCCACCCCCACCTCCTCCCCTTTCTCTTGTAGCCAGTGGGAGATTTCAGAGGCATTATTGAAATGTGGACACTGAGGATGATGTAACCAAGCTTTCAAGAACAGGGAGAGGGGCAGAAATAATAGGGGGGACAACACAGGGGGGGGATTTGGCACATTTTTCTCTGCTAGTGTCCAGGTCTGCTGGCTCAAGTAAGTGACTGCTGAGGGCTTGGATCTGGATGCTGCGCTCGGTGCTGCTTCTCTCTCTGTCTGTTTGGCTACAACACCCCAGTACAAGATGATGTCATTCACAGGGATTTGTGAACATTCTTGATAAGGAGACAATATCGAGGGGCTGAAAGGAACGCCTTTTATAAGTCTAATTACGTTGCCCAAGTGTGAATAGGTCAGAGCGCTATACCAGTACTCAGCCGTGGTCATATTTATTTATATATTTCAAAATGAAAGTGTACATGTATATTTTAACCCACCTGCATAAATATCAGGGATGTGTGAATTTGCGAATGAGAACATTTTATGGAAGCCGATGGTGGTAAGTGCTCCCTATTATGGACAGAAGCTCCTGAAGGGTCATGTTGCTTCGTCGCAGCAGTGTGTGTCTGCGTGTGTCTGCGTTTGCGCACGTGTGTGTGTGTGCCTCCAGTGTGTCTCCGCATGTGTGTCAGAGGGTGAAGCCCTATCAACCCAGTCATCATTACAAGCACATTCCACAACCCCAGGAGGGATTACACAACGGTCAGTGCGTAGTGGGCGCGACACAGGCTTCTTCGTCAACCCCGGGGCTCGAGGCTCGCAGTGAGTAATGAGTCCACCCAGCAGAACCTCAGCACACGCCCAGGGCCCAAGGAAATGTATGTGCTCACCATGTCTGGTATGACAACCCCCCTCCTCGACTAGCCAGGAACACAAACTCATATCTGCTGCTGTCTCTTTGATCCCCCCCAATCCCTCCCAACAAAACATATTATGTTTTTTTTTTATATGGCGAGCTATGTAAGGTTTAGTGGCTTATTTCCAGTAGTATCCTATAGGTCCACATTAAACACACAAATGCACACACACACACACACACACACACACACACACACACACACACACTCTCTTTCTCTCTGCCTCTGTCTGCCTGTCTCTCTTCTCTCTTTCTCTCTTGCACACACACACACGCAGACACTCACGCTACCGAGTCCAGACATAAATCAATATGACTCAAAATGCAAAGAAAACATTGACCCAAAACATACAGAGATGATGAAGGCATTTATTTGCTCAGCGGGGTCTGCGATGATATGTGAATCGACCATTTTGTTTGTGGAGAAAATGGAGGTGAATTAATTGATGTGCAGACAGCATAATTTAATGTCTGGGGGCTCGTTGAGCCCATTATGGTTGACTGGGGATTTCTCATAGCAGTGCATGTATTAGCTGCAGAGCAGACCTCCATCACCCAGAGCCATCGCCACAATCCTGAGACAAAATGCAGCAGAGAGTAAGGTAGGGAGAAAGTAGAGCGTTAGGAAGAAAGCGCCCGAGTTCCATTATTCAACCCTCTTCAGTTAAAATTGGAAAATCCAGCAAAAAACATACACATGGTATGACAGACACAGATGAGCATCCAGGCAATGAGGCAGTTCCTGTTTTTTCCTCTCTTATTTTTTTTCTGTCTCACCTCTTGTCGCTCTCTTCTCTTTCTTACTCTCTTCTCCCTCTTTCTCTCTTCGCTCTGGTCCCTCTCCTTGGAAGGATTTGGTAATACCAAGATGGCTTCCAAGTGTGACATATCTCCACGCGCCTGCTCTCTGACCCACCCCTTCACCCCCCCCGCCCCACCCCTGTCCCTCTTTAAGGAGCGTTTGTTTTGGGCCTCGTCACCACTGTGCACTGTGTGGTTCCAGCCACGATGGTGGCGGACCGTCTCCTGCTAATTACCACACTCCAGATGAGTCACGGAGGGAGAAAGAGAGAGAGAGAGGCGTTCTCCGCTATTTTTGGCCCCTGCCATCGGCCCCATAAGAGACTTTCCCCCTCCACGCACACCCCTCTCTGTCCCTCTGATCTCTGGACCTCCTCAACAGATGAAACGAGCACTTTGAGGAGGGCCCCAGTCGCTGGACCCACTTCTCCCTGTTTGCTGGCCTGGTGCGAACAGCTGCCTGTTTTGGTTTGTGTCATACACACAAACATTCATACACACAGTGTTTGCGTTTGTAGGCCTAGCGCGTCTCTCGGCAGGCCCTTTGTGTCCTATGAGTTATGACAAACGTTATTATGCTCCCTTTCAGATTATTTTAGCACATACTGCCAGAGTAGATCTGCGTGTTTTCCTAGAGCACGGGTCATTTAGCCACCCAGTGTTTGAACAGCTGTAATGAGCACTCAACATTAATAACTTCACTATGGAGAGAGACAGAGATTGGCTGTAGATGGCGTCTTTATTAATGGAAAAAGAATTGAGAGATGGTAACATTAGCTCAGTCGTTGCAGTGACTGGATATTTTTTGCAACTTATGTGATGTTTAACACCATATTTCATTCCTGGTTTTACTTACAGAGACGATATCTTTGAGGAGGATATATGGAATACGGGTATGATGTCTACATTTAGGTATTGTTTGTCTTGTAGGAATTCATTTGTTTTAAATGAAAATATCCGTAGCCACCCAGAGTCATCTGACTGGTGGGAGTTCTCCGTTTCTTCATGTTTATTGGTTGAACAATACAAAAACAACCGTAGGGAGAGAATGCTTGCCATTACAAATTTTCAGTTGTCCCCACTGACGGAAATAAACACATTTATTTCATTTTCACAAAGACACATCTGCTATAGCGAATAGTAAAGACTGTAGTCAGCCTGCTCGTAGGCCACCACAGCTTGACCCAAATTAGACTTTATATGCCACTTCGTAATGACTAGCTACGGCCTCAATTTTACCCTTGACATGATTTAAATACGGACCCAATTGCTCTGGTATCAGTGGTGTAGGTAGCAAAGCAGCAGGCCGCTGGCTGGACATGTGCTCTCAGCCAGAGCAATCTATCATTACCAGTGTAATAAGGGGAACTGACTTTTTTTCTGTCTTACAATTGAGAACAAAATGAATGCTTCCACACAAAGCGATAATCACAAGGGCTTGCCAAGGAGGGTTTGCCAGAAATCCACTACTGCTTTCTTTTTCTGTGTGTAGCCTGCAGGGTTAGGAGGGCTCATCGTTGGCTGATTGCTGTCTAATTTAGCGCTGACATCTGCAACTGCTGACTCTCCCAAGGTCAGATGGCTACTGCTATATTTGTAGATTTCTGTGATCATGTCAGGATTTAGTACGCTTGTTTTGTTTTCAGTTTTTGGCTCAGTTTTTGCCAAGCACTATTGTGAGAATGGTGTTGCTGTATCTCAAATAGGCAGTGTACTGTTATGAGCAGACTGACTGTATCTTTGATTGCATTGTGTATGTTTTTTCTGTTCACACTGACATAAAGGCTGTGGTGCAGGCAACATTTCAGAGATGCCATACAAACATATGTGCAGCTACTGTACACACCGTCTTGCCTGTTTGCCATTTCCCCAGAGATCCAGGAAATTTAAAGCTGAGCATCTTAATGGTATCTAAACAAGCTGAAGGCCAGGCTGCAACATACGATGATTGCAGTCTGCTATGCACTCCGGTTGGCTCCATGTCACCCATACACTCTTGTCTCTCTGTCTCTCTGTCTCTCTGTCTCTCTCTCTCTCTCTGTATCTCTCTCTCTCTCTCTCTCTCTCTCTCTCTCTCTCTCTACTTGCTGTCCCCTCCACTTTCCTCGTCTTTCACTGCCGCAACACAAGAGAACAAGCCTCCATAGTAAGTTGACCTGTTCAGATGTCCGAGGGCCACATAGCTTTCACCACCTCTACTCCGGGTTCCTGCTATCTGTTATTAAATCAGCTGCTCCTTATGTCTGAATGTGTTTCAGCATGGGCCATGTTGATAGCCTGTGGCCATTTTGAACCATTACTGCATCTCTCAGCCACCACTTGGCTCCCGCTGTCAAAGCCGAGTCCCCCTTTTTCTCTCACCTTGGTGTTTCGCTGCCAGAAAAAAAAAGAAGCCCGAATGTTTCTGACCCGCCATCTGAGAGAAAGAGTTGAGATATTGTGTTACATTATACTGCATTCAATATTGTTCCATTTATGACATTGTGAGACAGTGGTTATTCCAGTAGGTTTTCACTCAAAACTGGGTTTAGGTCAGCCGCTGTGTTGGAAATCACTCACTGTTGTGTGGTCTCTCTCCCATTTTCCATTGTGTGGTCAAGAGAATAGAGTGAGCCTAGTACTGCGCTCCATCCTGCCCAGTCAACAGAACAGGGGAGCCTCTCACAGCAACCAACAGTCATTTGAAGATGAGGTTTGTGGCTAGTTTCCACCCACAACGCCAAGCTGTCTCTGATTAGACCTGGGATCTAATTTGAGAAGGGGGCTAAGAGCGGGTTCGGGGTGTGGGGGTCTGTGTGGCGCAGCCATCCTCTCCCAAAGGGCCCTCAACTCAAGGGCTTGTGTGCTTGACTTTCTCTCAAGAAATATATCCTGATGGTACAAGAAAAAAAGCCCAAGAACAAAGTGCAAAAATGGAGATGAAGGGGAGAAGCCCAACGCCCCCTGCCTGCTTTCCTTTTCCTACATAAACTACAGAGAATCTCCTGTCTAGAGTCTCCCAGCCTTGATGTTGAGGACTGTGTTCCCCTCTGTACCCCCCACTCCACACACACACACACACACACACACACACACACACACACACACATACAGACTCCTGGTCCCAGTAATCATGATGCTGGTCGACCCTCTGACCCAAGTGATGTATTTCTGTGCTGTGCGTCAGCTCCCTAAGTGTGTGTTCTGGCTCTGGTCTGGGTCATGCATTGCCGGGAATGTTGATGAAAAATGACAGGCCATTATTACATGCCATGGCTGTCCCCTCCTCCTTCCCCCGGCCTTACCATTGATAGGGGGATACTTTTGAAAAATACTTGAGTCCTCATCAACCATAACCCCCACCCCTACTAAAAAACGATACCCTAAGCAAGGTCTAGCTGAGGACTATGAGGGCCCATGTATTAAGAATACTGAAGAACCCAACACAATTTGGCCTTTGCTTCCTTTTTCACTCAACAAGCCTTTGTTGCAGCCCGCCTCCCTCATCCTACTCCATTAGGTTTTTATGGACTCGAGTTTCTCTGTGGAGGTCGTTGTAGTGCTAATGTTCTGGAGGTTTGGGGAACAAAGCGCGGAGCATGTAAAAGAAGCCCGGGTTCCTGAGGGAGGAGAGCAGGCAGCTGCAGGCAGGGGGTGTGAAGGTTTAGGTTACCTGCTCGCTGCCTGAGCACATAGACTCCTCTCCTCACAGCTCAGGACCACCTGGGTAGTCGGCACTCCTCCTCAAGGAACCGGATAGTGTGCGGATACATGCAAGAATCGCAGACGGGACACATGAAGAGTTCGCTCTCGGAAACTCGCATGTACCAATATCAGTTATATCAGTGTGTACAGGCACGAGACGCAGGAACGAACGCACGCATGCATGCACCCATACACACACACACACTGAAGTGAATAACTCATGTATCTCCTGCCTCCGCTGACCCGTATCTGCTGAGCACAACTCCTGGGGTCTAGGGTGGATGTCAAGAGGTGTGGTGGTTGTCAGTGACGGTTGACCCTGCACTGCTTCTCTGATATCTCCTGTCACACATCACTGCCCAGGAAGCACTTTCCTCTCTCTGCTAGTCTCAACACACTTCATCATGCTGTCTGCCTGCACCAAGGCTCCAACCACAGTCCGCTGACCAATGTGTGTGTGTGTGTGCTCATATGTGTGTGTTTTGTTGGGGTTTTGGGCAGTACTTGCGTGGGACATGGGTTATGCGTAGGCTTTGATTTTCACCATAAATCCGCAAACTTTCACTTATTGTTTGAAGTTGTGCACTTAATTGGTACAGTAGATGAAGGAAGGCTGGTTGTGATGTGTGCAGTGTGTAATTATTTATTAGGCGGAGACGCCCTTATCCTTCTCAGCTCAATGATAATGTTTAAAGTGCTTCTGCACTGAGTAATGTTTAACGTAATGAGTAGCTCTGGCCACAGCTTAATAGTTGGTTGTAATTAAGAACAGAATAGAAAAATGAACGGAGTAGAACTGTTGAAGTACCACAGAGGTGGCGTCTGTCCATATTGTAGCCCATATATAGCACATACATATAAATTACTTTATTTCAGACATCATAATTTCCAGCCTCAAAAAGGAGCAAGCAGATTTAAAAAAAAAAAAAAAAAAAAAAAAAATCATAGTAAGCCGAGAATAGTTCTTGGCTTCATATCTGGAAGCATTTAGATGTTGTTGTTTTTGTTCAGCAAACACTTCAAAGGGAAAAGAGTGCTGTGGTTGACCACGCTGGAATAAATATGGTTTCTGATCAGCTAGCTAATTATCTTCCACAGAGTAAACATGGGCCCTGGCAAATAGGCAAAAAAACATGGTGACACTGTTGTAAATGCCAGCTGTTAGAGGCAGATTTGGTCTCCAAGCTCTTCAGAATCCCCAGCCGTACTTTGGTGGTCTACAGTAGTGTATGGGCACATTATGGGGGATACACTCCAGCCTCCGCAGTGCTCCCACAACTACACTTAACATATTCCAGCAATATCATCACTCCTCTGTCCTCCTCTGCTTGTTGGCCGCCGCTTCACTATGATCACACTGAAGGTAACAGAAGCCTTTTTTGGTGCTTAACAAAGCATTTCCACTCCAACCTTATACAGTATCACGACAGCTGCTGTATGCATAGTGATCTGTCATGGGCCCGGGCAACATTTGTCACTCCTACAAGGTTTTGAATCTTATGTTCCAGATGATTTCACATCTTGTTAGCTGTTATAGAGCATAGATAAACTTTACATATGCTTCATAAAGTGCAAATGCACCGTAATATAAAGGAGGTGGTTAGAGTGTGTGAGTGTGTTGTTTTGTGGTGGATAACAGACTCATGGTGCTAATATTTGTCCTGTCTCTCTCTCTCTCTCTCTCTCTCTCTCTCTCTACTTCTCTGCCTCTGTCTGTCAGCCCTCCACTGCCCACCGTAGTTCAATCACACTCTTTCAGTCTCCTGCCAAACCTCAAATAGTGTTGCTCTTGACCACGGTCCAGTTTGGAACATGTGGACTGTGGCTTGACATCCACTTGCACGTAGGTCAGGATCATGGGTCAGGATCATGATGTGCCTGTCTCCGTAATGTAATGTAAACCATTTCAAGTGTATTACACAGGCTTTGCTTCCTGCTCTGTGTGTGGCATGCTGCGTACGTCAGATGATGAGGCATAAAGTGAATCTGGTGGCCTAGTTATAAATACAGAGACTGTGGATGGAAGTGGCCAAATTATCAAGAGCTGTTTTGACTTAACTGTCAGAATGTGGCGTGGAAAATCTTGTAGAAATTGATTATGACATGTAGCTGACAAGGACATGAAAATCATTTTTGGATAGATCATTGTTTCTTTGAACACGCATGCCCGGATTAAACATGTATTGCAACATGTTTTCCCTGTGGACTGATAAATTCAACAAAGCACAAAAGTTTTGGCAGGAAAAAGTTGGTGTTTGTCAATAGAGATGCAAGATGAATTCAGGCCTAATTGGATCCCATCCTCGCTTGCTTCCTTTTTATAACTGAAGCTGTAGAGGATAAGCCCGCTCATAACGGTGAAGCTTGGCATGCTTCGGTGCGTGTAGCAGTCCATACCACAAGCAGCCCAGGAAACTTAATCAATAAGAAACATTACCTGCAGTGTGTTCCTGTGTCTCAGCCATTAAACTGTCAAACAATCAAGTCCCAATAGAAGATTATGTGTGGTTGCAGACACAGGATACTTTAATCACGTCTTATTAGAAAATGACCTAGCTCCCTTCCATATCTCCTTCTGGCTTCAAACCATAACATCATTTTTCATTGTAGATGACACTTTTACGATAGTTTGGTGTTAAGAATGAAAATAAAGTAACATGAGAAGTAAAGTTAATCAAAACCTTGCACTTTTCTATTCAATGATAGACGTCTGTTTAAATCAAACTTACTTCATCACTCAACGAAGAGGTGATTTCAGAATGTAGTATTTTAACTGGTAGTTTTTCTTTAACCAAAACCATTCCTACTCAAAATGGGGCTACAATCAATAGTATCTTTGGTTTGGGGTCAGCAAAGCCTAAAAACTCATTGAAGTGGATCTGTGGCAAGACAAAGGCGAGGCAGAGAGAGAAAGTGGCAGAGAGCAGCGTGCCATGACCTGGAGGTCATTGGCAGTAGATAATCTGGGATGAGAACAACTGATAGCCTGTCAGTAATGATGGGGCCTAATGTTGGAGAGGAAAAAGGAGGGAGTCGTGGAAGAAAGAAAGAAACCCACTGAGAACTCCCCTATGTTTTTTGTCATCTGTGTGCCAAATTAGGGTGATGGGGGAGAGGAGAAAAAAAAAAAGAGAGGAGAGAGAGAGAGAGTGCAGATGGACCACACCGACTGACTGGTTGGACTAATGCGGACGTTTTCTCTCCGGGGTCAGATATTTACTCCTAATTAGCCGGAGGAATGCGACGCATGAGAGCGGAACAGATACGTTACCGTTTTGGCCGGAATTTCCTCTCCTTCCGTGGCATGCGCTGCTTTAACCTGATTAGGTATGGCACTTATCAGAGGAGATGAAAGCGCTTGGGGGATCGGTGACGCATTGCTGGACACCCCTGCTCTGCCCCCACTTCACCCCCACTTCCAGCACCACCCGCCCCACGGTCATTACTGCTCGCGCTGTGTGTCGCAGCACGAGGAAGGCTGGTTCTCTGATTTACAGTAAGAGCGACACTGTGCCCTCGTCGTGGCCCTCGTTGCCGGAGTGGATCAAAAGAGAGTGTCGGGAATAAACAAGCAAAGGGTTTTCTACCAGGGAGACTTTCTATAAAAATGTATTTTTATTGAAGGAACTTATTATGAGATAAACAAGTTTTACGAGGTGGAGAGAGGGGCATGCTGTTGTCAGGAAGTGACTGTTTCCAGTGTTTTTTTCTTGTGTGTGTGTATTTGTGTGTGTTTTGGTAGGCAAGTTTCAAACCTGGTGGCAGCAAGTCAGAGCAGATTTCTTGGCTGTACACTAATGGAGAAAACCCAAGAAACTGGTGGCAGTGGCGAGCCTAACTTCCTGTTAATGATGGATTAGATGGCTTTCGATGGCTTTAGCTGATAGATGTGGCCTCTTGGTATTGGCAGGCCTGGTGAGCTATAGCTTTAATCTACTACATTTCTGGGCCTCTTGGGAAAAGGGGCAACGCCTGCTTTGGCACTGGACAGGGATATTTTATGATTATCTTTCTTCCTGTTTTTTTTTTTTTACATTTGGCTCGCTTGTAAGACATTTGGTTTGAGTCATACAGAGGTTTTTCTCCATGGAACACTGAATGACAAATGTGCACACAATTCAAACATGGCCTAATGTGCAAACATGAATACATTTACTGTTCTTGTGTGGAAATACTTGCCTATATGCATGTGTATTTGAACATACATACAGACACAAAACTCTGTGTGTGTGCATGTGTGTGTGTGTGGAGGACAGAAATGATTTAGGCATATCATTCTTGTTAAGGAAGGAGCTGGAGGTCTTTGTATTGATGTGGCACTGAAACACAGGCTTTCAGGCAAAACATATTATTTTTTAAGAAATCCCCAATGCAAACAAAATCAATCACTCGCTGTCACACAAACCACCAGTGAAGTGGAACTCACTGATTACATGCCTTTCTTATCAGTGTCCATACGTTGCCTTGTTAAAATAAAAAAAAAAAGATCATGAATATTCCTTCCTGACCAAATAGCATTGCAATCTGTCTCCCTTCTCTGGCCACATATTTCAGAATGGAAATGATGTCAGATTCCACTATTACTGCCATATGCAGAGAGCTATCACTTCTGAATGCAAGACCTACCTCTGCTTGTAGCCAGCGGCACATCTGTGCACCTTCTGTGGTGGGCTCTGCCTGTGGTGGGCTTTGCATGTGTGTGTGTGTGTGTGTATGTGTATGTGTGTGTGTGTGTGTGTGTGTGTGTGCTTGTGCGTGTGTGTGCGCATCTGCTTGCTTATATCCATGAGCACACACACACACACAACCACACGTGCACACACACACACAGTCACAGGTGGGCCCCAATGTGATACCAACAACAAAACTCTTTCCTCTTTAATGAATGAACTCTCTGTCAGGGCATATTCCCATCCACTGCTCACATATACCGCACATACTGTACGTGATGTCCATGCAGACCTCAGCAGCCACTCCTAAGAGCGCCTCAGAGCTGATGGCTGGGCTAATGACCGAGATGGATAATGTGTAATGTGTGTTACAGTAAACGACAGTGAGGTCATTCCCCCTAATTCTCATTTTGTACCCCACACAGAGCCAGTTCCCAGATACTACTCTTTTCTACTCTCTCTCTCTCTCTCTCTCTCTCTCTCTCTCAGGGTCTGTATTTGCTCAGGGATTACTGGAACAGACCACATGGAGGTCTGGAAGTAGAAGGACATCCAGCCTCAGCCTCCAGGTCTCACGGTTCCACTGATTGACCTGATGGAGACCAAAGGCTCCAATCACTGAGTTAATGTGTGTGTGTGTGTGTGTGTGTGTGTGTGTGTGTGTGTGTGGGCTTGGGGTGTGTGTGTGTGCGAACGTTCTTGTGCATCACCACCTGACCACACACACTGTTTGGTTGACGCATCATCAATAGCACACTGCACCTGAACACATGCAACAGTTTCTAGTTAGACTATTGTAAATACCCCAAATATCTGGGGCCAAGTCTCTCTTTAAGCTCACACACCCAACCAGGCCCAAACCAATGGTCCGCCAAATCTGTGTGTCCATGTGAAGACAGATAGACAGTTGGTATTGTCGGCTGCCGAGCTGGCACAGTACAGATGGTGGAATGCTGAATGTCAGTGTGTCTGAATTTAAAATACAGCAGCTTGGTACATGCACACTGACAGACAGAGTGCCTGTAGCTTCCTCCTTGCATCCAAATGTCCTGGACACACTCTTGCCAGAGAAGTACCTCATCAGCAGACGAACTGGCAGAGAGGACCGCATCTGTATCCTCTGGCTGACACCACTGCTTACCTTCTGCCCGTATCCCACAGCACACTGCTGACTAACTGAAAGCCTAGCCTATCTCTGCCGCCTATCTCTGCCACACACTAACATTTCCCTCTCGACTGTTTGGTGTTTTACAGTATTGTACCGGCACTTTTCTTGGTATTTTCATGATTAGATGCCTGCAGGCACCACCTTTCCTCTTCCCATGGCTAATACGTATTTATATGGGAGTTTCTGATGTTTCACTTCCCCATCCAAACAAGGTAACGATGCCAATACTGTAAGCCGCTTTCATTTATCAAGCACACCAGCATCAGCTGAGTGATAAATCCACTCGCTAGTGTGTGGGTGGTATGGACCGTATTCTCTGGGTGGTCATATTTGGGAAATGTGAAGTCCAATAAAGGTGTGTGTATAATTTGGAGTGCATTTTCATCCAGCCTATACCAGATGTAAACATTTGTCCTGAGGTAATACAGTGGGTACTACACTGTCTAACTTTATTTACAGGCACTTCATATTGTCTTCATATTGTTCCACTTGGCATGTAAGTCTTAAATTTAACGAATTCCCTCGTGAACTATTTGCAAATCAGGCATGGTGCTTTCTGAGAATTTCCATTTGGCAAGCGCTTCAGGAGGAAGTGCTGCAAATAGCAATATAATCACCCACTCCATTGCTAACATAACTGAATTACATTTTAAAAGGATGGCCCTTTAGAAGTTTGGCTTGTGCCGTGAATTTGGCTTACTTATGGGTAGGGAACATAGGGGGGAACACAACACGCTCGCTGGGTTTTTGGCACATTTCCACAGGCTATCAACATCGGTACAGCATGACTGGTGTCACTGTATGTAACCAGCTTATAGATTAGAGAGACCCATTGAGATAAGTGAGTGATGGAGGGCGGTAGGGAAGAAAGGAAGGAGGGTATGAGTGCTCTGGCTTCTTGACCTCTCAGCATAAGAAGTCTTCTAAGTTCAAACCCCAGTGATTACAAGCTGAGCTGGTATTTAAAGTGGCCCTGCTCCCCCCCTTCTCCCTCCCCCATTCACTGCAGGCTCGTGCGCCCTATGTGTGTCAGTGTCTGTGTTTTTGCATATAAGAGTACATACCGCATGAACCTAGTGTGTGTGTGGGTGTGTGTGTGTGTGTGTGTGTGTCTGGGGGTTTAGTGAGGTAGGTGGGCAGGGGCAGGGGTTGCTTGGTGGGGTTCTGGAGCCAGTGGGCCTTTCCCATTGTTCAAGCCTGAGGAGCCAAAGGGGGCTGGAGGGCCAACGAGTATTGATGCTGAAGGTATTGGCTGCTTACGGTAGGGGGTTAGCACAGCAGGCCGCGTAGAGTGTGTGTGTGTGTGTGTGTGTGTGTGTGTGTGTGGACCTTTGCTCCAGGAGGGAACCCACAAGGGGCGGGAAAGGGAAAGTAATTACAGATGATATAGGACCAAAGGGAGGAAATTGATTAAAGAAAATGGGTGACCAGGAAGTAGGCAGGGGTCTTTGTTTCCCCTTCAATTAAATTGAAACGTCTCGGTGGTCTCTCCCATTGAGCTGCACCGGGAAACCGTGTCAACATCATATGGACTGTTGGGGAGAGGGGAGTGGGCTGAGAGCGTGGGGTTCTTTCTGGGAAGGTGGTTTAGGGAGGTGATGGTGATGGATGGATGGACTCGCAGCACTCTGTGTGGAGGTTGACAGCCGTGATAGCCTCCATACGCTACTGTATTCAGAGGATCTGTTGAAAGCACATTGGCCATCTGAAGCCTGCGGGCTTCTACACTTGGAGGAATTAATGAAAGTTAATAGTTTTAAGTGCATGCAATAGGATTTTGGCCAAAAAAAATAAGCATTAAACTAAGTATGAAAAAAGTATCACGTACGCAGATTTTTCTCTGCGTGTCAAAATATATCTGAGTCTTGTTAAATGTTGACCTCACTCTTGCATTGCTAATTGAGGCTGCATTTAAACATTTTTGTATGCAGCAATGCAGTGTGGTCTCTGCAAATATTTTTTTTTCAAAGCAATGTCCACACAAAAACAAAGAAGTTATAAGCTATAAAGTTTAAAGTTCCTCATGTGTGGATTTATATGCATGTGGGAAAAATATGTAAAAATCCACTTGCCAGCACACTGTATCCTTCAACAAAACATTGAAACAAGTCATGTCTCTCTCTCTCTCTCTCTCTCTCTCTCTCTCTCTCTCGCTCTCTCTCTCTCTCTCTCTCTCTCTCTCTCTCTCTAGCTCTCTCTCTCTCGTTTACTGTTGCTTCTCTGTTACTTGCTTGGCAAATGTGAGTATACAGTATGAATAGTTTTACAAGGCCAAGGGAGAAAGAACAGAGAGGGAGGGGGGAAGTGGAAGGGGGGGGTGGGTGAAGAAAGAGAAAACAGGTTGTCAGTGTGGTTGAACAGCAAAATAGCATTTTCTCCCTCGGGCTCAGCCTCCACAGATGTTTCATTCAGGCCCCATGGCAGGGCCACTCTAAAAAGTGCTCCAGCCCCGACACAATTCAGCCCCATTGTGCGCTGAAGGAGAGAAGCTCAGCCCACTGTTTACTGCTAGTCCACCCCCCATCCCCCTTGTCTAACCCCCTCCTCATGTTAGCAGGCGGAACAATTGGGGAGGGCCTTGCCCAGAGCTGGGGCGGTGTGGCAGGTCAACAGAATGGGCTGTGAATCCTGTGCCTCTGAATCCTCCGGGTGGGTGGTCCAGCTCTCTCTCTCTCTCTCTCTCTCTCTCTCTCTCTCTCTCTCTCTCTCTCTCTCTCTCCTCTCTCGCTCTCCCTCACACATACACACACACACATACACACACTCTCTCTCTCACTGTGTCTCCTCTTTCCTCTCCTCTCCTCTCTCCTCTCCTCTCCTCTCCTCTCTTCTCTCCCTCTCCTCTCCTCTCCTCTCCTCTTCCCCTCCTCCTCTCCTCTCCTCTCCTCTCTTCTCTCCCTCTCCTCTCCTCTCCTCTCTCCTCTCCTCTCCTCTCCTCTCTTCTCTCCCTCTCCTCTCCTCTCCTCTCTCCTCCTCTCCTCTTCCCCTCCTCCTCTCCTCTCCTCTCCTCTCCTCTCTTCTCTACCTCTCTCTCCTCTCCTCTCCTCTCCTCTCCTCTCTTCTCTTCTCTCCCTCTCCTCTCCTCTCCTCTCCTCTCCTCTCTTCTCTTCTCTCCCTCCACATCTCGGAGGGGAGTGATTAGCTCATCCACTGGGCCAAGCCTGGCGCTGGTGCCTGGGCTCTGATGTGGTGATAGGTGGCCCTGGGGAAGCTGGACAGGGTCTTTCTTCAGGATTAGCGGACTCCCAGTCTTCGTCACTGTGAGCAGCGGCCCGGCCAGGTCTGCCGGCCGGGCCAGTCTGCAGGAGGGCCGTTGGTGGCCCACGTGGAGCCTGCCAGTGACTGGGTGGCAGTTAACACTAATCCCTCTGCTGATTACCATTGGCATGGGGATATAAACAGTAATAAATGAACCTACCAGGCTCAGCGCACACACCCTTACAACAACGCCACCCACGCAAGCACGATAACGCAGGCACACTTGCGCGAACAACACAGGAGCGTGCACACACATGATCAGTGGTAACATCACAGACTGGTAATTTTGCTTTCTCGGTATCATCATATGCTCTTCTATCACACTGTAATGCTCATTAGAACAGATTCAAACACAAAAATAGCATCCAGTCTCTGCCTTCATCCCTCTTCAACAATGTTCTTTTTTCATTCCCATCAACCCTCAACAATGGCAGATTGCAATACAACTTAAATTTGTTACTTGTTTTGAGGATTTACAGTCTAACACCTAGAGGTATTTTTTTGTTAAACCCACTCTTTATTGCTATTGCTGCAATAAATCAGACACAAAGTCAGTTAAAGTTAGTCCTCCCTTACAGCTAGACGACACAACACTGCTTTGCCCTCCTTTATGCCTGTCTGGCGTCTTTCCCTTTAGTCACGGCGACATCTAGTGAGCAGAAAATAGTACTGACAAGTATGAAAAAATTGCACTGACTTCAAGATCTTTTTTGAAACTGCAACATTACCAGTTTCTTAGGGGGGGAAAAGACAAAGTTACAATTGTTATTAGAATCTTTTATCATTTATTGCTAAATAGAGAAAAAAATGAATAAATGAACCCCTTAGCCAATAAGGAAAATATTTTTTTTTTTTTCAACCATCAAAAAGGACCTACTATTGTGTATGTAAATGTAATATATGCTGAATCATACAGGGTAGGAGCAGACATCTGTGTCTTGCAGATAAGGTGATGCAATCGATCCATCAAGATGAAGAAGGTGGCAGAGAAATGATGTTGTTCACCAAATGAATCGGCATTTCATTTAAAGTGGAACAGGTGCATAGAACAGTTATTCCTTGTTTTTGTCAAAACGAAAAGACATCTGCCACTCTTTGACAAAATTCAGGACAAAACCTGAAAAAGAAAAGAGAGTCTGAAGCAACGGATCAACAGTATGTTTCCTCTCGCACGCGTATTTGAGCAACACTGTTCTCTGATGCATCCTGCTGTGGTCAGAGGCGTAGATCCTCTTTTGTGGTTCCTTTAGCGGCATGCAACACTCAGTAAGACACATTCAGTGAGAAGAACGGTGTATTAAACCATCAGCACCGGGGCACAGAGCTTTGATAACATATACAGCATACACAGCAATTCACTTTTCCCACCTACTGCTGCCATCACACAGTGACTTAAAATGCAATCGATTGGTCCTACTGTCTTTATCTTGGGTAAGGCTCTTTATGTGTTTATGTTTATTAATTAAATTTACCTGGTTTGACTTAAATTGTGAAAGAAACAAAAGGGTGGAGTTGTGTTGTCAAAATTAATGTGGTTTGAAATTAATGTGGTCTGCTCTCTGGGGTCCCATCAGGGAGTCAACAGGGGGAGTAGCATTTAGATTATGAGTTCATAAATTGTAAATGGTAATAATACGAATAGTTAGAATCTCAGTATTTATGAGAATAAATTGTTAATTAAAAAAAGGAACTGAGAGAGGTGAAATTGCATTACTAATGAATAATCCTACTACTATCCTGCTACTATTCCAGTAGATTTATTGTTTTCTTTTTCTTTTCTTTAATTTAATCCAATGTCTTGGTGCGTTCTCTGGGAAGCCAGAGCATAACATACAGCACATGAAACACTGTACAAGGGAGACGTCACTGGGCAAAGAGGACCACTCCTCAACACACTCTATTTAGCTACTTCCCGTTAAGGACTGCAATTAACACAGTTAAGTTACAGTTTGAGGATGCAGTGCATGCTTGATCTTGTGTGTATTAAGCCTCAGCAATGCACATAAATCCTGTAAAACAAAACAGCTACTCATTGTCAGTATAGTAAAGCATTTAGTTTGATGCTATTTGTTGCTGTTTGAATTTGTTTGATGATGAGGTTTGGTTTCATAGGACAAGAAAGCCAAGTCTTTCTGCTCAAAACTTTGGTAATCTTTGTACTCCCCTAATGGATACTTTTGAAAATTGTCCTCGCCTTTCTCGCAGGTCTTATTATGGCTTCTGCCATAGCACAAAGCACAACATCGAGTGACATCACCACAAAGCCCATGATGAACCCCACAAAGCCCATGATGAACCCCACAAAGCCCATGATGAACCCCGCAATGACCAACATGAACACCACAAAGCCCAGGATGAACACCACAAGCAGCATGAACACCACCAAAATGACAATGAATGCCACCATTATCCTAAACACAACCAGCAACAGCCCAACCGCACCCTCAACAGGACAGGGTACAACGGCAGGTGAGAATAATTATCTGAACTATATACAGTTTGATGCTTGTACCTGTAGGTGCTGGAGTCCCAAAAATGATCACATCAACCTTCTTTGCTTTCATAGTTGTTATAGTTGTTGTTGTTGTTGTTGTTGTTTTAATCAATTATATTTAATAACAAGATATTAAGATATTAATAAAAGCCTAATTCCTGAAGGTGTCACGGCCATCACCACGATCTTTCCAGCCAAATCTGAACCCCCTCGTCCTCCTTCAACCACACCATCTAGAAAGAAAATCACAAAAAGTGAGTTGTGGAATTTGTGAATTTAGATACATTTCTCTCTTTCAGAAAATCAGTATAATGTTCTCAGCAAGTGTGAATAAACTGTATTTGACGATGTTGGATTCCCTGCATTGGCTTGGAGCATTTTCACATTATTATTAACACATTATGATGAATATATAGTTGGGATGTACAGTATGTACAGTTTAGATTCTGTCCAACAACCTACATACCCTATCGATACCCTTGAACAGCTATGAATAGCAACAGAATTGATATTTGTTATCTTGACAAACTACATTCATAGCTTTGTGTTATAATGTGAGTAAGCCAATGACAGACTGATTAAATAACAGAAACTAGTTGTTCCCACCACCTGCCGTACATTTTTGCTATTTTGAAATGTTCGCAATACTGTTGAATGATAATGTTGAATGATAGGGAAGTGTCTCTCCGTCCCAAATCCTAAACACTATTTTTCTGTCATAAAGAAAAATCAAAGTAGCTGAGTTTGAATTTTCCAGTGGTGGATGTTTCTGATTACAATTTTATGCATTTTAATCAGTAATCAGTAACAGATTGTATTCTGAAAGCAGTTTTCCCAACCCTAATGGCTTATGACTATGTTGTGAATGCCAGTTGATTATCATCAGCAGGCTTATACTGGATGTGCAGGCTCCCTTTTTTTATTTGTTTATTTATTTTATCTTTACTTATTTTGCTCCCTGCTACCCATATTCCAAAGGCCTGTGTTTTTGTTTGGTGTTTGCATGCCCGTCTGCTTTACTGATTCTCATTTAAAAAATATAATGAATAAAATAAAAAAAGTTTTTATGTTTTCATCAGCTACAACCGCCACCACTGAAAAGAACACTTCTGAGATGAGTGACAGCACTGGTGAGCTACTTTTAAATGCAACCTAGCATATCTCAAATCATATCCAACCACAGTGCATGTAGTTTCAAGGTAGAGCTATACTTGGGGCCGTATAAAATAAATTAAAGTATTTGCTCAGGGCCACATTGCACTGTCACACTGTCGACAGATGTTTTCTTCACACACATGAATTGTTTTACTACCCTAAGGCATCATCATCATAATTGTGATAGTCCTTGCTGCCCTTGTGCTTGGAGTAGCCTGCTACATCTCACGCAAGAGAGCAAGGGTGAGTGTTCTGTAAACACCCCCCCCCCCACCATCACCACTACTACCACACGCACACACACACACATTATTGTGGAGGTGCTGATGTGTGTGTATGTGTGTGTGTGTTGTGAACCTTCTGCTCCTGCAGCGGTACTCTGTTGACTTCCACTCCAGGCCGGACGATGCCCAGATCCCTCTCAGCACCGTGGAGCCTGATGCACATGTTGATTCTGTGTCTCAGAACGGTCAGTCAGTCAAACACACCCAGCATCAACAAACAAGGCCACAGTTGATTATACTGTTCTATTATCGCAGAAATGTGATCATTTCTGCGTTTTCTTGCTAATTATCTACTGAATGACCTGGATTTGACACCACGCTCATTTTCCAGGTATGCAGACCTTTACCAGTGCGGAACCTGATACAAAGGAGCCGCAAGAACCAGCGGCAAAACCCGAGGGACAGGAGGAGCAGAGAGGTGAGGACCGAGCCTTGGGCTGCGACTGACTTTCAGCCTTCATTGTGTGTTGTATATCAACACAGCCCAGTAGGGGACAAGAGAGAAGACATCTGGGTTTTTTTGTGTTTTGTGGACAAAGTGTGTGTGTCACTTTGCTTCCTCTTTTGCAACATCAGTTCAATTGAATAAAAGGAAGTACGTGACAGCTCGCTACAGTGTGGAGACACTCTGAGCGCTCAGATTCCTGCATGTAGAATATTTCCTTGTTATTAACAGGAAAAGGAAACGCAAAAATGTGAAGAGTCTGACTCATACACTACTCTACCGCAAAATGACGCATGTGTGAAACAAATTACTCAAATGAGATAAGACTTTCTCAACTCAACTCAGCTCAACTTCAACTTTATTGTCCCCGAGGAGAAATTTGTCAAGTGACAACAGGAAACCTAGAGTATGTTTAGCCATCGCTAAAACCATCATCAGCCCCCAGTAGTTAAATGGGAAACTAATCTTCAGCTGGGTCATCATGAGCATTTAACAGTTTGGTGGCCTACTTCCTTCCACGGAACAAAGTAGATTTTGAAATGTCTCTGACGGAAAGTGTAAACACAACTAACAAACAATTCCATGTCATTTTTTTAAAATATGAAAAGCTGAAAGGTGGTATGCAATACTGAAGTCCACCACTTGATGGAAATGGAAGCCAAGTGAAGAAATTACTAGCCTTGTCAGCTGGCCATAACTACAGCTTACACCTAATGTCCTTTAGAGTGGTTGTCAGGCATGTTGTCATTTTGCTATACAGTATGAAGTATGGCAGAGAGTATGGTAGAGTTTTCAAACCCTGATTATCCTGTGAGGTAAAATCCAGATTTTAGGTAACAGAACTAAAACACTTGTGAATGTTGGATGTTTGCCGATACGTTCTAAACAAGCTGGAAATTTAGTCATTATGATCAAACAATTAGACAATTAAATGCAGGATTGCTTATTCCTCTCTAATCGCTTTGATATTTCGT
The DNA here is from genome assembly GCF_048128805.1 of Centroberyx gerrardi. Taxonomy (NCBI): domain Eukaryota; kingdom Metazoa; phylum Chordata; class Actinopteri; order Beryciformes; family Berycidae; genus Centroberyx; species Centroberyx gerrardi. Next base: position 13,737,594 of record NC_135999.1, on the reverse strand, counting down.
TTGGTCTGAGAATGGATGAAATGTTGCTATTTTCTCTAGAGGTCTTCCCAGGCTGAGTTGCAGAGGTTGAGTCGTGTCTGAACCCGCCTCTCTGCCCTGGGCCACACTTTGTCTAAATAGACAGTGTTGATGGCCACTTTTAAAAAGTAGCTACTTTTCAAATGGTTCTTTTCCTCTCATGGGAAAGAAATAACGCAACATTGTCTTCAGAAAGTTTCACAGCCATCAGAGCAGATGGACAGCCCAGGTTGCTCACTGTGCACCTGGGCTCCTCGCTGCTGTTTTGATTCACTTCAATGGCAAGGAGACACATAAAATTTGGCTGCTGGTGACTGCTTGTCCAGTACTCTCAAACTCACTCGTTTTCTCTTAAATGTATCCATTACTGAAGTGAACACTGAACACTGAAGTGAAGTGAAATGAAACAAACCAGACACTTGGCTCATGATGGATTCTGGAATAGCCAAAACTTTTGCAGCAACAAGAAATTTTAGTCTGCTGCAACTAATAGAACTTTCTGCAAGGAAAGAGAAGACCAAAAATAACCACAATCCTGTTTCACACCTTAATCACAATCTCACCCCGTCTCCCACCCTGCAACCCACACCCACACATGTGCACACACACAGGCACACACACTCTAAATATTTAAGTTGGCTTAAATGTGACAGTGGTGCAATGAGCGGCTCTTACTTGAATGGTCTTTTAAGCAGATTTGGGTGGACCTATACATATTTTGAGAAGTTCTTTTTGCATAAAGAGGAAACAACTTGAATGTCACTTGTGTCCCATCAGTGATGAGCGATCATCTTTAAACCACAGAATGACATCAGTGTGACGAGTAATGATGCTGGAGACAACAAACATCAATGCACATACTAATGACTAAACTTAAAGCTACACTAGGCAACGAGTGATAGGTAACTTGAACTTCAATACCCAGGAATCATGTAACGTGACATCAGTAAATTGCACACAGCATGCTCTTGTTTACCAACCTGGCCGGTCTGTGATGCTTTATACCAAAGGGACAAGAGAGGCAAAAGATCTAATGATGGTGAGTCCAGGGTTATTTGCTGCTGTTTAGGAGACAGATTGTATCTCACTCTTAAGTTTCAATTTGTCACTTTCTGTGGGTGGAGTACATACCTGACACCAGAATTTAATTTTGACAAATCTTGGGCAAATCTACAGGGTCTCTATTAGGGAGGATGGCTCTTCTCTATTGCAGCTCTTCTGTATTGATTTAGGCTGATGAGACAGGTGTATTTTTGTATAAAAATCTTGCCTAGTGCAGCTTTAATTTTCATCTTTGCCAACTTCCCCATTTTGTCAGATCTGCTTGGGGCACTTGCCCCATACAGCTACAATGACAATTTCCCTATTAAATATCACATTTGGACCAAGAATTCTCAACCTCATAAATACTGAGAGTCAGTCAGGAAGGGTGCTATCTCTGATGAGTACCCCAGTCGTCCTCCAGAGAGGGTGTTTTTTCTGCAGGTTGGACTCCTGCCTGAGGTAGCAGAGGCAGAGGAGCCATCTTAGTCATGGCACAGTTAATGTCTAGAACAACGGTCACCTTCCTCTCCCTCTCATCTCCCCTTTCCCTCCACATAACCCTGGGTCAGATAATGATGGGGCCACCATACTTTCCCACAGCCTCCAACAGCTGCGTGGCTGTGGCTCATTAGGACCTGGTCAGTAATCAGCCGCCTCATTACCGACATGGTGGCCCCCCTCAGATGCCTTAGCCCAGGAGAAATCCCCCTGACTGTCAGAGAGGGCAGAACCACTTCAGGCCATGCGGGTGGAAATGCTGTTATTATGTGGCAGCTAAATACAAGGCGCGGTGATGCAGACAACAAATCCGCTGTTGTTGAAGAAGTTTAGATTCTGGGGAAATGTGTTAACAGTAGCCTATTACACAATTGATTTATTGCAACAGTTTCCACTAAACTTGTGTCAAGTGAATGTGTTGTGTTTTTCCTACAATTTCTAATACGATTCAGCCTGTGTGTGCGGTTTAAATTTGTTTACTTATTGTTTTTACTTACCTTACACAAGCTGTAACTGCATTCAGAATGGATTACCAGCATTAATGTTCTTGATAACCACTTAAACAGCGATGTGATTTGTTTCTGTTGTCATCCACAGCTGAGGCTGATAAATCTGTTGTTGATCCCAGCACTGACCCTGCAGCCCTGGCTCTGTCCCCAGACGGCTCTGCGGACAAAGCGAAGGAGGACGCTGTTGAGCCGACCCCCGCTGCCCCTGTGGAGCAGAGCCTGGAAGAGAAAACTGATGATGAAGGCGCCGTCTCCAACAAGACCTCAGTGGAATCGCTGAAAGAGCCAAACAAGAACAACAGCAACAACGCTGCCAAGACTGGGGCAGCAGCAAGAGGTTGGTATGATGATTTAAAGTTAGTCTATGGCCATTTAAACAATCATGATAATTTGAGAAGGCCACTGATGTAGTAAAATAACTTTTTCTCATTGCTTTATCTAATCATATTAACTAAACAATAGTGTCTTTCCCCCCTCACACTCTTCCTAAAAAGAGATATGACTTGTTGGAAGATGGTTATCACTATTTCTCTTGTTATCTTTGATGTGAACGATTTGAGAAAGCTACCCTGCATAGTCACACACTGTGCACAGTATACGCTCATCCACTGATTAAATGTTTTCATCCGCTCAGGGTTGAGAGGTGACAGCAGTAGCCTGTGCTGCTACTGCACAGTGTCGCGTGTTGTACACACTGCAGCCCTGCATGGGGTTGATGTTGACAGAATAGTGAGACAGTGACAGCTCCTTAGCTATGTCCTTATCCTAATTCCAACATACTGCCAGATCACATTTCAACACATTTTCCTCTAATTAGGTGACAAAAAAGCGAACTAACAACTAGACATTCATTCACTGTGTTATTTTTCAAACCAAACTCAATATAGGCTTTGTCTGTTTTGAGAAAATATAGCCTGGATCTTTATTGTCCATAGGAGACACACCCAAGAGGTATATACCTTTTCACAACATACTCAGAAAGTCCCTTTGTCTTGTAGTGGGAAGCATTTGGAGTCCTACAACTTCCATGTACATTGTAGTGGAAGCTGACATTGCATTCATTATTCACAATAAAAAGGCTTTATAATGATCAGTATTCATGTTTGAAAAATATAACTGTATAGGTTAATGTTGCAGATCGTTCCACAGGATTCCGGACTTTCGTTACTTTTGCAGATTTCATATCAAAATGGAGAGGGCAAACCACTCATCATCCTGTGTCATATTTGTACCTGAACATGTCAAACTAATGCATGTGCACAGAGTCGACTTCAAGAATTGTCAGCGGATGCAAGTGGTTCTTGACTTGACATCATGATTCATATCTACTCATCACCCGTTGTCAACCCTTGTCTTGTCCGCCTTTTGATCAGATTGGCAGCCGAGCCACGTCTTCTCTGAAGTTCCCCTCGACAGCCCGGTGTGAGGCATGAAGGCCTCTCCGACCCCCTGCTGTGCCTCAGAACCATGGTAAGCCCACAGCGGACGCCCTGCTGCAGCTGCTGCACCGCTTAACCAGCTCAGGTGTTAGTAAAGAGAGAGCCCCCAACCCCACCCCACCCCCACCCCCTCGCAGGTCAGCAGGCCACAAACGACCGCTGGGAGTGCCGTGTTACAGTTCCCCATCCTGAATTAACATAGTATAAATAGAGGAGTCATAACCAATAAATCTAAAGTTATTAAAATGTGCTTGTCCCTGGTTCCCAAAATTGTAAATCACTTTGATAAGTCTGACATCCAATGCTTTATAAATACACACTATGGAAGCTGTAAACTTATTCCGTGATGTTTCGGATGCCAGTGCATCCAAAATTGAGTGTTACTGCTGGCTGCATGGGACAGCATCACAGCATACAGTATATCATTCCTTTTAATTGCTTGAGGGTTGAATAATCACAGATTGAATATATGAAGTTACTCTCTATGATTTTGAACAAAGCACCTCCTGGATGCTCATCTTTTAGTATGTTTTAAGCGATTCTACTGGACTGGTGGAAACAAATAAAACTCCTAACCATCTATTATCCATTAAAATTAGTAATACTCTTTGCATCACCTCTTCTGGTTTCTTCCTGTTTCTGTAGCAGTGCTATGTGTGAACAGTGGCCTCCTTCCTTCACCCTTTGCTCCCTCCTGCTCTATCTTCCATTGGCAGAAGAGATTCCTCCGACATGAGTAGTAGCTTGGACCCTCTCAGTCTAATCATCATGTGCTTCAGGATGTATAGCCCACTTCTGCACCTGTGCTCTCTTTCTGCTCAGAAGCTCGCCGCGCTGCACCCGGGGCCGGGGCCCGAGGCCGGAGGAATTCACGCTGCTCTTAACAGCTGATGATAAGCCCGGATCTGAGGCCCCAGCCGCTCAGATGCGGAGTGTTAGCGGTCACAGTTCACCTCCCCTTTCACAAAAAAAAGCCACCTTCAGAGAGGCATCTCCATCTCATCATAGGCTGTCAGTTCTCACTCTCTAAGACTAACCCTTTTACTAACTTTTCACTAACTCTACTCTTTTTTTGCACTGGACAGTTTCATGTCTTCAGTCTTTTATGATTCTTTGGTAGTAGAACTATATAAAATACTGTAGACAGATTCAGTATATTGATGATAAATCAGCAGTTCTAATTCTATTAATCATATGGAAAGATTTAGTTGGCCACCCAAAACACTTTGCAAATCCTCTATTTACATGGTTAGAGAGCCTTTTGTTCAATCTCCACCTGGATGTGTGGACAGAGCGACCACCACACAGGATGAAACAGTGAGGAAAACAGTTTTGCAAGGTTCAGACTATGGAATAATATCTAATCATCTAATCATGAATCATTTAATTATGTGACAGAGATGTCATTACACATGCATAATGTAAAAAGTATGTGACCTAGTGAGGCAAAGAGCCTCAGTGCCTCATTAAGTCCCTAGCATTGCCGTTCTCTTCATACTGCTCTTCCATTATTGCCTCTTCACATCAACCCATCACACTCACAGTAGTGAGTATTTCAGTTTCTGATTGCGTCTCCGCCAAGCAGGAGGCCACACAAACCAGTTCAGATAATCTAAATGAATTTGATCACATTGAAGGTAATGCATCGCGCTTTAGTAGGTTAACCACTCCCCATCCACATTCACTTACACCTTCTCCCCCAGCCAAGGTGAACCCTAAACAGTTGCCCCTTATTCAGAGCTCCTACCTACCACATAACACCGCCCTTAGGCCATGGATCAGGCTGGAGCTCCAACCTGGGATTGGTCAACAACCCCCTGGTGTCGGAGGAATAGTCAGACTTTCCGCTTCCCTCTCCAGGATTCAAGGTTGAAGCTTTGTGATTATTTGGAGGATCCAGAGCGCTATAATATCTTTGAAGACAGAGCTAATGAGCATGGTTTCTAACAGTGTGGTAGGCAGAAAAACACTGGAGAAAGTCCTGAGAGCTTCGACATGGTTCATTGGCAGTACTCACAACAACAATCATAAAAGTAATCCTCAAACCAGCATTATTTGTTTATTGTTTATTAAGGACCTCTGTATTCTTGGTCCAGGCCATTCCACAAGTAAAATTAGCACCTTTGAAAGGCCAAATAACAGTCCACATTCACCATGGATGCATTTCATGAGATTTATTCAACAGCTCGATGGCTTGCAATAGAGAAAATATATGGTGACAAAATAATTTTGACTTACTTGTTTATCTTGTTAATTTGTTTACCTTTGGCACAGTAATTTGCGGTCTCTCATACATGTCACCCTGTAACATTATAGTCAGTCAACCTGGCTGGAGAATATGGTATATAATTTCTCAAACATGCTGTACTATAATACTACAGTGTTTATGGTTGCGCAAGCCCTGATGGTAAGCTATCACACATGCTCGCTGATTGTTTTGAGTTCCCTGTAGTGTAATTTTAAATGACATTTATTGTTACTGCGTTATTTACAAAAACACTGGAACTGAGTATGCCACAGATGTGTTTTCTAAATCAGGGGGGCAAACCGTTTTATGCAAAGGACTAAATTTGCAAAATATTTATTCACATTTAGCCTCTATGTAAAGGAAATTCTTCTATTTAAAGACAGGTGAATCATATCCTCAGCAGATGGTGAGAAACGAGTCTGTGGCCTGCATTACTGTCAGCCTGTCTTCCACAAAACACAATTAACACACATTGTAAAACAGTGAATAATGCAATTTTAAAAAGAGTGGAAAACAGAAAAAGTGAACCGTTCGCTCATTCCCACCTGGTTTAGGCAGTGATGAGCAAGCTGGAAACTGAAGTTGAAAGGCCCCTCGCCATTCTACGGCGGTGGATAATGGATATGAGCCGACAGGTCGTAAACCAGCATAATTAGACCTGGGACTTCACTGTGTTATTTTCCAGTCAGCGCTCGGCTTTCATGTTTGATGGCCGATGTTGGAGGAAACCATCCCTACCGCCTGGGATGAATATTTCATTCAGCAGGCGAGGGAAAGAGAATGAAAGACAGACAGAGAGATTTAAATGTGAGACATAAACAAGGCCAGTACCGAGCCAGAAGCAGCTTGTTTTATTTGCCAAGGCTCTCATTGGAAAGGGTTGGTAGTGTTGGTTCAGAGACAGGTCATGGAAAGCAGGAGGGTCGAGCATCTGAGGCTGAGCAGGGTATTTTGTCTCCCATGAGCCTTTGTGTGTGAGCTTAGGAGCATATCCAGCCCTCATACTGTAACTCCATGCATACCTCAAGCCTTTAAAAACGAAATAATCACCAGCCAACAAATAAACGAACACTGAATAAATGAATAAACGAAGACTGGAGTTGGTGGAGAGTGTAAAATAAATTCTACACTCGTATTACTCTTTAGCTATTTGGCACTTTTGCCCACTGCCCAGTAATAACAAAGGTCTTCTTTTCCTGGGACCCCGCTGCAGGTGTAAAACATAGATTTACGGCAGGATGACAATGGTGGATGCATGTGGTGAATGCAGGATCCTTATCTCAGTAATAACAGTGAGCGGAAGCTTCCTGCTCGTGAGGTTTGATGTGGTTCAGACTGGCAGGTCGGCCATTACACCTGGGCAGCTTTACAGGAGGGAGGGACTGTCGGAAAATGCAGACTGATGACACTCCCTTCACACATCTAGAGAGGAAACAGCTGGTGGAGGTCGGTCCCAGCCGGGTCTGCCCCCCGCCTGCCCGGCTTTTCCTACCAGAAACCATCCAGTTTTGGTCAGCAAATTGAAACCTGAAACTTGCAATTTGTAACGCCGTTTGGATATGGATAGCAATTAGACTCTGATCATTAAAGGGCTTTGTCTGCAGTATATACATTTTGTGAAGTGTTTTGAGCATGACAGTACACTGCAGTCAAAAGTTTGGACACACCTGATTGAATGTACTATGTTTTTCTTAAAGTCATTTTTATCTAAAGGTTTATGCTTAAATGCTTGAAATTTGTTTCTTAGACAAATATAAATAGGGAAGTTGATGCCTATGTATGAATTTCTTTCCAAAGCCTTTGCCTTTCCGTCAAGGTAAAGGGCGGCTACTTTAAAGAATCTAAAATATAAGATAGTTTTGATGTCTTTACTATTATTCTAAAACGTGAAATAGCAAAAATATAGACAAATGCAAGTGTCCAAACTTTTGACTGGTAGTGTATTGTATATGTACGTGTGATCACTTAGCAATGGTTATATTGTAGCCTGAAGTGAAGAAGGGTTATATGGTTTACCATTGAGCATGAACTTGGCCAATACAATACGGATAATGGAACAATGGTCCAATAAACTATTTCAAGCCCGTGTTCATGAAATATGATGACAGCTGCATTAACTGAAATCAGTGAAGCATCAAGTTGTCAGCACTCAGTGGAAACACACTGATAACTTTATCAGCGTTTTCCTCTGCAGTTACAGTTGCATGCTGTATAGTGAGCGCCTCTTATGCCTTCACAGGGAAACGGACTGATGATTGTTTTTTTTAATTGCACGGTAACAGTGTTTTCTTAACGATCTGATGATAGGCCAGGTAGGTTGTATCATTTAAGTGTTGACAGCACCTGAACCTCTGGGGTGTTTAGGTAGCATGGTGTCCCGGGCTCGGCAAAGTAAGCCAGTGTTGCAGTGTCACTCAGCATTAAGAGAAATGCCTGAGATTGGTTACAGGATGGATGCTGTTTTGACAAGCATGTTCCCGTCGAAATATAGACTAATGACCAACTATGGAGCTTCAAAATCATCTCACATGGTTGAGAATCAATGCCAAATGAGCCCCGTGTGAGATTTTATATTCATATAATTATTAGTCTCAACTATCTAGAAAAAAAACACTTTACCACTCAGGAAGTCTTTTCTTTCTCCTCAGTGTTTTGGGAGATACAGTGAGCAGAGAAACTCTTTGAAGTTCAGATTAAATATATTTGGTCCACAGACACACCCTCGCTCTGGCAAACACACACCAATAGGCATGCATGCAAGCACACACATGCACACACACACATACACACATTTGATCGCTGGCTGTTTATTTCACCATAAAACTCCTCACACCCTATTTTTTGCCCCATTATCACTGCTAACCTACAAAGCAGTGTAACATGATACGCCAGGTTGGATGACTGGTATGTGTGCAGAGTATATTCACCTCCGGTTGGGAGGCAGAAAAACTCTTTTCTACAACCATCATACAGCTATCTTTGTCTGGCTTTTTATTAGGGGCCTTTCCTTAATGACCAAACACACTTTATTTGGAATGTCTAAATATGAATGGCCACAAGGGTGAATTTACACACAGGTCACTCAAGGGTGTGAGTTAATTAATTCATCCACTCTGGCGGATCATCCTCTAAAACAATAAATAGAGGCCTGGTCTTTTAGCCTTAATTATGTTTTAGCTATTCCCCTTTTATATAAAGGCCATAGTGACATGATTTCAAATGTATTTACCAACAAGGAAATATTTTATGTTTTTAGCCAAAGTCCTTCTACACATCTATCTTTTTTCAAAATGAACAGTAAATCATTGGTGAGGAATTCCTCCTGGGGAACACAGCTGTCGGTGTTACGGACTACAAGGTAACAAACTCGCGATGGAAACTGCGGCACTTCCTGTGGCGGAGGTCAAAGCAAACAAAGAGTCCAATTTCGCTTGTTAAAACGCCAATAAATAAGTTAAAAAGCATTTATGAGTTTAGCCGGTAATATAAGTGACAGTTGCAATTAGAAAGAGAGTGAATCTGCCTGTGGTGTTTTGACTTCTCCAGGATGCCATTTTTTTTAACACCCTGTCATCGTGTTAAAAATTGTGCGCCAAACAAAATGGGACAAAGCAGACGACTCGATTGCTCTCCAAACAATTTAGGCGAGGTTGTTTTGAACATGAGCCCCTATTATGAGGTCATGGTGTGCTTTTGTAAAAGACGCTGAGACAGTGACAAACGAGGTCAACACGAAAGAGAGCGTTGATCATTCCACGTCTGCAGCGGATAGAGGGATGTATTGATGAATTGTGCTGTGTGAGGAAAGTCTTTCACACTAAATCACTCCAAATGTTTCACCTAACTTGTACTGAAACCATCCTTTATGTCTGAATATTACATGCTCACCTCAAGTGTCGGCTTCCTGTGTCAGGCATCCCATCCCAAAACCACGGGGTGTGTCCTCGTCCTGCTTGGGCTCCATGACCTGTGGAGGCTCCCGGGTTGAAGCCCTTTCCCAAGGCCATAGGTCAGACAATCCTAATTAAAGGGTACACACGGACTGCTAAGAGAATGATGTGGCCCCACTGTCAGAGTCAACTCTCTCACATTCTTTACCTGTCACTGAGCAAGTCTCTGCAGAAGCGGAGGTGTAGCGGCGGCTGTGATGAGCGGGTTACATTTCAACGGGAAAGACCAAAAGCACACGAAATGCAGACAGAATCTGAAAAAGACGTCAGCAACACATTCAATACATTCATAAACTCTCTCTCTCTCTCTCTCTCTCTCTCTCTCTCTCTCTCTCTCTCCCTCTCTCTCTTATGTTCAATCATGTGGTAGTGAATCAATTTGCCGTTCCAGTTGAATCCAAATTAGTTTTCTGTCTGAGGAACACACATCTGAAAGATTTAGAAGATAGAAAGTCAAGTGTTTAAAAGCAGGATAAAGGAAGTGGTCACTTAAAAAGACTTCTCACTTCTACTTTCCCTAATGCCCCGACCTTCTTTGTTCTTTGAGAGATGTCTAAGCACGCTACCCTCTGACCTTAACTATTTACGCTGTAGACATTTCACAACAAGAGTGTCACATGTTCTTCGTTCTTCCCTTGTACTTCCATGCTTTGGCAGGTGCCTACCAAGTGCCCCAGAAGACATTTATAGGGCTAAATTTAAGTAGTGCATGCTTGTACTTCTTTACAGCATGTTTTTACGTCTTAACGAAAGAATCTGGGGTAGCAAAATGAAAAATAAAAATCTGTAGGTAATATGTAAAAAGGAAATGGCATTAGCACCCAGCGAGCATATCACCAGACACTGCCGTCAATCCCTAAAAACAAAGTCTCTTTCAACGCTGGCTTTGTGGAGTCTTAGTTGTCACATCTTATGCTCCAGTTTTAGCTGTGGTCGGTCACATCCCCTGACATTTTGTGATCTGCAGACTGACACCACACTGTGTTGCCTGCCCTACACCTAGTTACTAATGCTTTGCTCTATTTTCGCACCTCACTCTGTAAAGTGGAAATAACTGGGTATGGTTTGACACAGTCATTTCTGTGTGACAGATAAGCAGTACTTCAGATTGTCTACATTTATTGGACAATGCACCGTTCATGTAGAACAAATGTCAACTTACTGTAGCTTAGAAAGTAGTTTGTCATGAATCAACTTGTGGACAGAGCTCTTAAGCTTTGTTTATGTAGCAGATTCCCTAGGGACAGGATTAACAAGATAAATGCTTCGGATAGTCCTCAAAGGTTGGATTAGAGATCTAATAAAGCCTCCCATCTCCTGTCGAGGGTTCTCCCCAAAATGTGTGTGTAAGTGTGATAGGCAACAGGAACATTCATTCACAAATTCATTTGTAGAAGTGAGGCAGGTTGTTAAGTTCGGATGTACATTAATGAGATGTGAGAAATGTAAGAACTTTGTCCTTGAAGTTGGACAGTGATATTTGAGAGTTTCTAAACCAGCTGCACCATTGTGAAATAGTCAAAAGTTACTTCTGTGAGCACAACTATCTTTGAAAAGATTTCATATCACAAAGAAGTAACTGTTTTCATTCCCATGTGCCAAGATCCCATGGGTCTCACTGCTGCAATAACCTGCGACTCCAGCAGCATACAAAGCCCCATGAAGTAGACACTTGTACTCGTCCTGGGATATTTTCCTCTCCTGTCCTATCCAGGCTGGCTGTTTCAAACATTCCTGTCCTGGCTTTGTGCGGTTGGCAGGACTAGTGTGATCAGTAGGCCCGGTGACAGACGGACATTCACCTGCTGGTATCGCCTCCGGCATCAGCTCCGCATTCTTCAGCCAGCGTCAAACTGTCAGAGCCACACCGTAGTTTTATTACATCTCTGTCTCTCATCATTCACACACAGTTTAAAGTGAACTGCTCCCCAGGTGGAACTACAGCTGATGTTGCATGGAAGTCACTAGAATGTTAAAACTTTAGGGTTCCTTTGATGTGCGACGTCTATCTTCTAAGATATTTGATGTTGAAATATACCTGTGGAAACAACCAAGCATTTTCAAGAAAGCTGCAGTTCAAGCCTGCTCAGTATATTCCACAGTTGTACCATTAGGCATATATCAGGGGTGAGTATAGGGAACATTTAGGTAACACTTTATTTGGATTGTCCAATGTTGATACTCAACTATTAGGCGATAAAAAGTTCAACAAAGGGTCACTTTTCTGCATCTCTACAGACTATCTAACCTTCACCCTGACCTTAGCCTAACCCTAACCCATATTTGTTATCCTAACCCTAACCCTAACCTGACCCTATTTCTAACATTAACCTCAATCCTAAAATTAACCCTAACCCAGACACTGAATATTTATAGATTACTTTTAATTCCATTTGAATACCACTGAAACTCAGTGAACTTTTTAGTGACACATTATAGTCACTTGCTACTAAGCATATCAACATTGTGTGACCCAAATATGTAACCCACATTTATGTATGACTTCTGGGAAAGTCTGAGAAATCTGGGAATTTTCTTAAATGTTCTATATTGAAATATGCCTGTAGATTCTTCAGATTTATTCAGATTATTTACAGCTGAGCCATAAATCTGCATCTTGCTTTGTTGTAGAAGCCTCCCACTGCATTCTAGTGAAGGCTACTTAACCTTGGAGTAGTCAATCCATCAGGTCTGATGCGGTTTACTGTTCCAGTTGTTTCTCCTTCTGTTTTTGTACACGCCCCATGCCATGTCAATAGCCCCAATAAAGACATTTATCACTCCACCAAATACATACAAGTCCAGTTGTCACTGACATATTTTGTTGTTTCATAAGTTTTAATTCCAGTTTTCAATAATTAGCTGTTGCCTGCAACAGTGATATAGCCTATTATTGTATCAATGACAATACAAATTGAATTTCTAATGCCAGATTTGTCTTTTTGATCTGCTTAAAGGGCAAATGGCAGTGTGGTGACATTTCACGTTGGCTTTAGACACAAGAAGAAGTAGAATAAAGAAAGAGCACATGGGATTTAAAGAGTAAAACATAAACCTTAAAACTGGTTTTCACTGCACAAACAATGCAGTTCAATCTTCCCAGTGGAGAAAAAGCCAGTCAACAAAAGCTCTATTTTTTTTTTTTACCCCAATGGCATTTGTAGCTTTTCTATTTGCAGGCAAGACTGAGAAGGATGAACATCCCTGCATGGGATTCAGTTCAGCATTTTCTTCCAAGCCACTAAATCCCCCATGGAATGCCCAGTCTTTCAGCAGCTGGGTTTCACTATAGTAGCTAACTGGTCTCCGCAGATCCCTATCTATCCCTATGGCTCAACTCAGCATGGCCATAGACTAAGATGTATGTGAGGCCTTACCTGCAACTTGAGCCTATTCTCAGTAGTCACATTACCGGTCCCAAACCAAACTCCTTTATATTGGTTGCAGTTGAGATTAACGCAGGTCAAATTTATGATTGCAACAGATAGGCATGGGGGTTGTGAGAAGAAAACACTTCTTTGAAACATACGGTTGGCTTTGAATGATTGTCACAGTGCAATTCATCTATCGGCCCTAAAACCTGTTGAATACATCAGCAGCTCTCAAATCCTGGTAGTAAGGAGAGCCTCAACAAAATTCTATATATATATATGTATATATTTGGACAGCTGCACTTTGAAGAAGTTACACTGTAGTCTCCATATAAGATATAAACAAAGCCTGCTTATACATATATATAGCAGCATATTATTAATGTATTACATATACATATATATATTCATCACCTAACCAATGACTCTGAGATGAACCCTCCCAACCCCGCTGTCACACCACCCTAAGTGGCATACACTGGTTTGGAGGAGCTTAATGGTTAAGCGTAAATCACATCAATAGATGTGGTGTAGGATTATGTCAGGTATCCTTTCCCTCAAACAGATGTTTCTGCATAGAGGTCAATGGTCATGGCAAAGGCCACATAAACTTGACCAAAGCAGAAGTTACCATTTGAGAGTTAAAAGTGAGAATGCAAATGATTGCGGGACACGTGACTGTGGGACAGGATGCATTGTTTGCATTGTTTCCCGCAAACCAGCAGTGAGGAATGCTTATGGATGAGAAGACAATACAATTAATTTAATGACCACCAGTTAGGGCTTTACAATAACTAAGGTCAGCGCAGTGCTTATGAGCAATTATAGTTCACAGGTCAGCATAGTGAAGTTCAATCATATAATTTGGATTTCAAATGAATCTGATTCTAATTTTCCATTCTGTGCATTATTTTCTCTTTCAGATTGAAGAAAGACCTCACAGCCTCATGCGGACGCAGTGGAAAAACACAGCTCTCTGTACTATTTTAGAAAGTTAGGTGGTTTTTACTTCCTTGTTTGAAAATAATTTGTTTCAGTGATGCAGCACCTTTTTAAACTGTTAAAACAGCTCAGCTTTTTACTTATGAAAGAATTTGTTAGTTGTTGAGTATTGAAAAATGTTGATTCAATCATGATTTACTAGATTTTTAGACCACATGTTAAGTTTTTTTCTGTAGTGTCTACAACATCATATAGGTAAGAATTTGTAAAAAAAAAAAAAAAAAAAAAAAAAAATAAGGAACTAGACAAGATAGATTTGTCAGACTTGCTTTGCGGTTCTTGTATCCATTTAGGACACCACTTTAGCTTTGAGGATACAGTGTTTCACTTTTTCTTAGTTGTTCACATTCTGTTTCAGGACAAACATCAGCTATCCAACATTAATGTATTTAAATGTTTGTTATGTTGAGAAATTACTGTGATGATGAATGGATTTAATTAAAAGTTTCTGCCTGCATGTTTTTGGAGTCACCTACCATGACGAAAAAGAGCTTCTCTTGCCCTTCTCTCTGTTTGATTTTGAAAGTATGTTCCTTGTCCTCAGTACCAAACAAAGCCCCAAAATCTAGCCAGAGACCATCCACTGTACAGTCCTAAAAGGCCTGTGGTAGCTGCCTATTTATGCGACAGATATACATGATACACTGTACATCTCGCTGAATAAAAACAGGCCTGACATTTCTCCTCTGGATCATTGGGCCACGCTGACATGAGTGAGAGTAAGGAAGACACTTTATGGGTAATGCTAGGAAGCCTGCATGACCCAGGGTTGGTGATAAAAGTGACACCAAGAACTACGACAGTCAGGAATGAAACATGGCGGGAGTAGTAGGACAGGAGGCAAGAGAAGAGAGGAGAAGGTTATCCACACTGCTTCTTTACAGGATATTTTATCTGCTAACTTTCACACATTAACCAAAATGCACTTCCAAATATCCTAACCTAAATGACACCATATAAACTGCAACAAAGCACCTATAGCCTGATTACAGTAACAAACAGAGGTTGTTTTGAAATATATACAGTATACAGTGAATGAACAATGTGATACTACTGTGGTGTCACTTTCTCCTATGACCTGAGAAATGATTATTAGCGTAATTAGCATTTGTTAAGCCCCAACATATCTCTCCTGCTGATTTGGCCAACTGTTCCCTGGCCCGCCCCCCACTCGTTTTACCATAAGTGCAAACATGAGCTCCAGGTGCAAACACATTTGGTTCAAAGTGACAGTGTTAAAAGACAGGAATCCCCTGACACTGTGCCACACACATTCCCGGGTCAATAGCCAGCTTTCTCCTTTTGGCAGTGCCGTTGTCCAGTAGTAAGCTCATTAGTGGTGCTAATTAAGCCTCAAACATAGATCTGGAAGATGGGTAAATGATGTTTTCTTTATGAAGCCATACACCAATCCCCCTCTGTTCAACATACAGTAACGATGCAATAATGAGTTTTGAGCTTATCACTGAAGGAATATATATATATATATATATATAGATCTCAAATCCATTTTAATTTCATGAGGCATATAATATTTTTATATTTTGTTGCCCAGTGTTTGGGTCTGATCCAGCTGCTATATCCAGCCTGTTTCCATGGGCTTCCGCTCTCCTTCAGGACAAGTGATAGCACCGGCCCATATCCATCCACCAGTAGGATGCTTTAATCCACCATTAAGCAGATGAAATGCTGCGCTGGGCTTGCGGTGCGGCAGTGACGGCAAGAGCGGTTCTAAAATTTGTGCCCGCGCCCCTCGGACCTGACCACAGTCATGGGCACCCTGCGCCAAATCACCAAGTGCAGCAGAACACAAACCTCTTCCTGCTCGCACCCTCGGAACTGGATCCAAATGTCTTAGGTCTCAGTATCCTCTATTTATACGCTGTGTATATTTACAACAGGCCGGATGATTGGGATACTAGCGCTAAGTGTGAGAGCACAGAGAATGTATGGGGGAACTTTTTTTTTCTGGGCTATTCTAAGGGGACAAGGAGTTTATCAGGGGTGAGTAGGGTAAAAGTATGGCCTCTCTGGTGTCAAGGCCTTCTGTTTTCAAAGAATCTGCTTGACAAAGTTACTTTACTGAGGTGCTGTACACGAACATCAGTCATTTCCGCATTTCGCTCATTTATTTTGTAATAAAATGTGTTTGATCCTTCAGTGCAAAGCTCCTGAAGCGGATGTGTTATGGTGTTTACTTGATAATGTAGCAAGATAATGGAGTTGAACTCATTCTCATGTAACTATGGAAGCACAGCCATTGTGGGTGTGTTCATTCATTTACACTGAGCTTTACACGTATATAGTGCTAGAATCCATACATATACTGAAAGTACTGTGTGTCAAGGCAATTAAATTATTATATTTCTGGTCATGTGGTGAATATTTACCACTAACTTGTCAGCAGTTCAGTTAATATTGCATTGACATGGTAATTTGTGTCTGTTAGCAGGGTGGCTTTGATGCGGGACACATGTAGGTGACCTCACACACACACACACACACACACACACACACACACACTTTCTCCTCCCCACTGACAGTGAGTGATGCACATCCGCAAGTGTCCTGCACAGCTGGACTGCGCCGTTCATCAGCAGCGTATGAATAATGCAGCAGGGTTGAGACGGTCACGAGTGATAAGCCTTATGGACATGCTCAGAATGCAAAGAATGATCACCAGAACTGCGTCAAAGCATTCATAAAAGCTGCTGGCGTTGCCATTGCATTCTTGTGCAAGGTTCTGGTACGTTGTCATGATTTAAGACCATTAAATCATATTCTCTGACCAATTTTTTAGATGGTTAAATTGTCTATTGAATCAAACAGACATAGATTAAAGTCTTACATTTCATATCATATTTTCAAATTGAGGTTATATTTACTGTCTGTACCATATGATGATAAATATTGATGACTGTTACAGCCTGGCTCATTTAGGGCGTCACAAGCAATAATTAACAATTTATTTATTAGTTTGTACAGAATGTGTCCAATCCAGGAAAGACAGTTCTGTCCTCATTATTTTTGTTGTTTCAACTAAAGGAAAAAAACAGTATAACCACAATACTGATATACTAAAAACATTTTTTCAAAACACATCATTTGGATAGGGCATTCTGTATTATTTAAGGAAAACATGTTTCTTTAAATTATAGTATTTGTGCCATAAAAGAGCTTAAAAAGAGTGTAAAATGATGGAGAGTAGCATCAAAGCAGCATAAAATGCTATTTTGAGGTTGAACTAGATCTGAATGTGGCTTCACCTTGACAGAAAGAACAACTGCACCAGGAGGAAAGTAAGCAAATCCTGCTCTCTCTCCCTGGGTGGCGGTTCGGGATGGAGGGATAGGATCCTCTTGGGCTTTGTTCTCCATCCATCATGAGGTCATTAAGGCCTGCTGTCATCATGAGCTGCTCCCTGGATGAGGAGCTGATCCTGGGCAGCAAGACCTGGCCTCTACCCAACTTCTCTCTCTGTTTACCTCAGGCGCTCATTAAAAGCGAGTCTCAATAGAAGGGGAAGCTTTCATTAAGTTGGACAGAGGCTCAGTGAATACTGTGCTGCAGCTTGAGAAAAGAAGCATTTAGTAGTTGTTTTCCTTTCCTTATCAGCCACTAACTTATAGCTGGAGATGTAGTTAAGGCAGACTGTTTCATCAATATCAGCATTTTCTCGTTGACTCCTTGTTTAGGAGATCCACGCACCAAAAGATTTTCTGTTCAGGTAAGTTGCCTTTTTTCAGTCCATAGGTCATCACATTCTGCTTCTTTACCATGTGAACAAAGTGAATGAAATCCAGGAGTTACAGTTTATAAAAAGCTTGGTATGTTTGTTTCTATAGTTACACCCTGCAGTGTGTGCCCCCCCCTTTCATTCCTGGCTGGCCGAGTGAGGAGGGCAAGATTTATTTAGGGGATGCAATGAAAAGTGCGATACAGAATGCTTGGACGCTTATGGCATCCTCGCTATTCAGCCCACGCTAAGGGGCGTTAGTCACAGGAAGGTTGCTAAGTGCCACACAGTGTTGTCCTAAAGGCATCATCATCTCCAATAAACACAGAACCATTTATTTTCATTTGCGTTATTGAGGGTGTCAGATTTAATCACCTCACCTCTCTGCTGTTTAATGGCACCCTTATAAATATCTCCCTGTAGTACAAAAGATTTTCACATTGTGCATACTCTGCGTTGGAGGGATTCATAGATCATAGGCACATTTCATCAGTACTTGATTCAATGAATTAACAGGAGTATTCTTGGAAAAAAACATGATATCCCACACAGTTTATGTAGCCTACTGTGCTTTGTCCTATAATACAGTATTGTCCCATAACTGGCAATAAAACCTAAACATTTCATCAAACATTCAGAGTACTGCAATACTGAGAAATGATGTGTGAAAATGTTTGAGCAATGCGTACGGATCGCTTCATCGAGCCTCATGCCCAACTCAAACGATGTTCCATAAAAGGCTACTAGGTATTTTTATCTTAACATGACCTTGTGCACCATACTGAGCGCACATTCTCACATTCTCACCGCATCCAAAATATGACTGCTCAATTTCTCCATGTTATGCTTTGTCACTATGACTGCAGTAGGAGCCTCCCATATGTATTTCCTTCATACATCTATCTATACAGTTAAGATAGATCTCTTTGCATCTTTTGGACTGTATTTTGAACATTCGCTTGGCAGAAAATATCACGTGTGTTGGCATCAATGCCTACATCATGTCTTGTCATCAGTTAAACTAGACTCTGTCACAATAAGGGAGGGGATTTCCACACTTGGAGACTGCATGATTTTAAATCTGATACTTAGCCTCACTGCTATCAACATATATGGACTTTCTATGAACAATTTATAGGACAGATTATCAAATAATATCATATATGTTCAGTAAATCATTTTTAAGCACACCCTTAACAAAATTATCTCCTTGTAACAATAACATGCATTATACAGCATGCTAAGAAATTGCATTGTAGTCTTGTAAATGTATCATTTTGTAATGTAATTGTATTGTTTGAGCAGTATTTGAGTAATATTTTGACCTGCTGTGGTTTTTTTCTGTGTGTGAGACCAGACAGTGTCCATACACCTGTCCTGCCAGCTGATGCCAGGTGCTGGTCACTCTGTGTGGGACCAAAGGACACTGCGGTGCCGGGACGTCCCAGTGACACGACCTCAGTGGCCCTCTGCCTCATGAACAGAGCCTGACCCTGTCAGAGAGGCTGTGTATGTGTTAGTATTTTCATTGTTTAATTTTTACTGTGCTGGCTACAGTAAATGTTTGAGTTTTTTTAAATTTACAAGTAGTTGAAGTTACAATAAAGAATTAATATCCATGCTGATTCTCGCAAAAACTATTTAATCTAGATTCTTTCAAATATACAACATACAAGCAAAGTAATCCAATCTAATACAATGACATTTCTGCATTAGCTCATATAATTGAGAGATGTAAGAGGCTGAGGTGTAAAGCCACTCCATAATGTCCCATTAGGATTCCTCCACTGGATTATGGCAGAGGGGAGTATTGGGATGTCAGACTTGACCTTGACCGGGGAATTCTGATGGGACTATGATAAGAGATGGCATGGTTCATTAACATGGGTCCCAGCTCTCCTTGAAGACTCCTCTGTTCATGTGAAGCACTGTGTGAAATTACCACACAGATCAGTGATGATGTATCAGAACACATAGCTGACTTCAAACTGACTTCTAAACCATTAGGCAGAAATTTATTTGTCTGGATTAATTAATATTCAAACTCATCTTCAGCAAAGTGATTGCTATCCATGATAATTACTGTTGCTTTATTTATACAACTTGCACAATGCATGTGTTCTTCATTTGATATGAAACTAATAATGTTATTCATGCTGCAAAAACTGTTTTATTTATTAACACGCTTTTGACAGAAATATGGGTCAAAGACAGTCTTGTTTATCCAGTCACCCAATAGAGGGCACCACTGTCAGTGGTTCATAAAAGTTGCCATATGCTCCAAAAATATTCCAATGAAAAATTCATGTTGACTTTGAATGAGAAACTCAAAGTTCAGTGCACAATCAATTATTAAGTGCACAGTGAATTTAAATAGTAAAACTTGTAATGTTCAAGGAACTGCTGAAATCATCAGTTATCAAATTTAAGCAGGCTTACTCATAAATAAAGTGTAGCCTCATGACATGGCATCCATTTGTGATGTGTGGACAATAAGCAACACTACTAAAACATGTAGTTACTAAATCTGTGATATAATACAGCAACCATGAAGCAATTTATAAATATTGAATATTCAGAAATCAAAAAAAGAATATTCCAGTCAAAGATAATAACACTGTCTTTGTTTGACAGGAAAGATACTTTTACAATAGATTAAATTAGATTACTGCATTGGATGCTTCCCCCACATTTCATGTATCTGGCCTTTTTTTTTGTGAGAGAAGGGTGAGGGCGGGTTGGGGGAGCACTTTCACAGGCTGTCCAATGGTCTTTCTTAAATTAGCCATGGGGGCAGGAGGCTCCCTCCCTGCGCTGACAGAAGGAGGAGTCTGCGGCTGTCACTGTCTACTGTTTCATTATTACCTGCACAGCCCCACAGCACTCACTACACTTGTGTCTGTGTGGCCACATAGCAACAGAGAGAGAACACAGAAGATAGAATCCAAGGCCCCAACTATCACAGATTTTTTTTTTTTCTCTCTGTATTTTTTTTTGGGGGGGGAGAGGAATCTGCCTATTGCTGCTGACTTCTAAAAGAAATTGCAAGGCAACTAGCAGTGGATATGGCTGGTTGTCTGCAAAGTTCCAGACTTTGTAAAACACGGGCACTTTTGAGATGCCTCCTTGTTATGTTTGCTCTAGGCTTCTGCTTTGCCTCAGTAGATGCAGAGCCGTTTGACCCAGCTAACCTCTATCACCACAGATCTGGACCTAATGAAGACAGTATCATCATTGCTAACAATGGGATCAGAGTACCATTTGGGAGGTCTGTGTATTTGGACCCTATAAATGACCTGGTAACAGAAGTGCAGCCTGGTGACCGCTGTCACATCACAGTTCTGGACAATGACCCACTAGCCCAGAAACCTGGGGTGCTGACCCCTAAAAAGTTCCCCTGTGCATTTGGACCAGATGAGGTGAAATACACTCATTTGGGATCTCGGAGTCCCAGCAAGGATCGCGTGAAGCTGCAGCTCCGTTATGACTCCCAGACGGACACGGTTATCATCCCTTTCATGCTGGAGGTGGAGGTGGTTTTCCAACAGCTCGAGATCCTCACCAGGAATATGCCCCTTGCAGTAGAAAAGCTCAATGGCAACAGCAACCCTATTGACAAAAAGGGTCTGGAATTTTCCTATGAGGAAGGTGTGACACAGTGTAAGATCACCACTCTGGTCGGCGCCGGAGGTCTCCCCAGGTATGGCACACTTTTGAATAACTCTACCAATGGCCAAATGGTTGACTGTGATGAATTTGTTAAACAAGGCATTCGCTACAAGCACACCGCTAAAACCAACTCACCAAACAGAGACTATATTCCAATGATGGTAGAACTGCAGGATAATGAAGGCAACACCATAATGCAAGAGCATTTCCAGATGATGGTTAGAATCAAAGAGGGTGCAGAGAATACGGCTCCGAAGCCCAGCTTTGTAGCTATGATGATGATGGAGATTGATCAGTTTGTGATGACAGCTATTACAAGTGATATGCTGGCTGCTGAAGATGTTGAATCTGATCCAGACGATTTAATTTTCAACATTACTTCGCCCCTGGGCCCTCAGCAGGGATATATCATCAGCACAGATGATCAGAACCTGCCCATCACCTCCTTCTATCAGAGAGACATCAAAGATCTTAAAATAGCCTACAAGCCCCCCTCAGAGGACTCAGATGTAGAGAGGATTTTCCAGCTAGAGTTTGAAATTGTAGACACCGATGGTGCTGTGTCTGATACTTTTGCTTTTATGATTGTGGTGAAGCCTATGAATACCTTGGCTCCTGTAGCAACCAAAAATACAGGGCAGCTATTGTTTGAAGGGCAGTCCCGAGCCCTCTCCAGCTCACAGAATTTAGAGATCAGTGACGAGGATAACCTGGACGATGTGAGAATTACTGTTGTGGATGGCTTAAAACATGGTGAATTGACTATACTTGGAACTCGTAGGAAATTCTTTACAGCTGCTGATCTAGATGCCGGTATTGTGGTGTACCAGCATGATGGCAGTGACACCTACAGTGACAACATTATTTTCAGAATGACTGATGGCAGTAATGATGTAGAGTTTTTGTTCCCCATTACTATTGCCCCCACCGACGATGAGCCCCCTATTATCAATGCTAACACTGGCCTGGTGCTGTTCAAGAATGAAGTTATGCAGATCTCTCCTTTCATTCTGAGTGCCACAGATATTGATTCAGAAGACTCTACCATTAAGTTTATCCTGGAAGCCCCTTACTCTACTGTAGGGGAGCTACTTCTCAGGCAAGTGGAGCCTCCCTCTGACCCCTCTCTCTGGAAGTTCAGTGAGACAGATGAGATGTTTGAGCAGGTGGTGACTGAATGGTTTCAGCAAGATATTTTTGATGGAAAGCTGTTCTATCGTCATATTGGACCACATAGCATCACCACTGTAATTGACCAGTTTGTGTTCCGTGTCCAAGATGATAACGACCCTCCTAATCAATCAGGCGAACACATATTCACCATCAAAATCCATCCTATTGATGACCTTGCCCCAGAGCTTCATCCAGGCACCACCCTTCACATGACAGTCCAAGAGTATGAGCTGACGCATTTCAAGAAGAATTTTTTGTATTACGGTGATCTAGATTCAGATGACAGGGACCTGAAGTACACTATCACTAAGTCCCCAACTGACACGGATGAGAACAACCCAGCCCCCCTGGGTGAAATCGTTCTGACTGACAACCCTGACACTGCCATTACTGAGTTTACACAGGCCCAGGTCAATCACCACAAAGTGGCTTACAAGCCTCCTGACCAGGAACTGGGCATCACTCCAAAAGTTGTTCAGTTCACATTCGTTGTGGAAGACACTGCTGGTAACTCAGCAGATGGACTATTCACCATTTTCTTGCAGCCTGTTGACAACAAACCCCCACTCATCACCAACACAGGCTTCACTCTTATGGAAAGAAGTACATATATCATCACTAAGAAAGAACTGCACGCCACAGACACAGATACAGATGATGAAAATATCATATTCACTGTGACCCAGATTCCTCGCTATGGGCAGCTGCAGTATTTGGGGATTGACATGTCAAACGGCGAGACATTTGTGCTAGAAGACATAGCAAATGCTCGCCTAACTTACATCCATAGCGGTGAGGAATCCCTCAGCGATGTCATCAAGCTTGATGTGAGTGATGGTTTCCATGAGGTACCCATCATCATTAAGATCACCATTGAGCCAGTTGATGACGAGGCCCCCACTATTATGCTGCCAGCTGGTCTGCTTGGAGCCTCCATTGATGTACTGGAGAATGGAGCGACAGAGATTACAGGCAATGTCATTCAGGGCCGTGATGAAGACACAGATGATCTCAGGCTCACTTTCATCGTGGAAGAGCCTCCCAGGTTAGGTGAGATCCTGGTCAATGGTGCCCCTGCTGAGAGATTCACCCAGCAGGACATCATCAATGGGGGGGTGGTGTATGCTCACACATCTGGTGAAATTGGACCAGTCAAAGAACATGACTCCTTCAACCTTACCCTGTCCGATATGTCAGAAGAATGGGTCATCGGCGGCAACAAGGTCCAAGGTGTGAGAGTTCATGTCACTATTCTCCCTGTTGACAGTATTCCACCTATTGTCAGTGTTGGAGAGCAGTTTGTAGTAGTGGAAGGGGAGAAGAATGTCATTACTCTGGAGCACATCCAAGCTGAGGATATTGACACAGATAATGATGATATTCTGTGCACCATCATCGTCCAACCAACATCTGGCTATGTGGAAAATATCTCCCCAGCTGCAGGCTCTGAGAAATCTAGGGCAGGCACAGCTATCACTGCCTTTAGCATCAAAGATGTTGGCATTGGTCATATCCACTATGTCCAAAGCATCCACAAAGGGGTCGAACCTGTGGAAGACCGCTTCACCTTCCGCTGTTCAGATGGTATTAACTTCTCTGAACGGCACTTCTTCCCCGTAGTCATCATTCCAGCCAATGATGAGAAGCCTGAAATTTTTATCCGTGAGTTTGTGGTAATGGAGGGCATGAGTCTGGTCATTGACACACCAATCCTGAATGCAGCTGATGCTGATATCCCCGGGGACGAGCTGTACTTTGAGATCATCAAAAACCCCAAGCATGGTACAATCGTTCAGCAGCTCAGCACTGGCACCATCCCTGTGGACAAGTTCAACTTGGATCAGATCAAAGAGGCATCCAACATCGTCTATGAACATGACGACTCAGAGACCAAAGAGGACAGCTTTGAAATCAGGATCTCAGATGGAAAACACACAGTGGAAAAAAAAGTTATTATCATGGTTATTCCTGTTGATGACGAGACACCAAGAATGGCTATAAATGATGGTCTTGAAGTTGAGATCGGAGAGACCAAAGTCATCAGTAACAAGGTTTTGAAGGCCACCGACCTTGACTCTGAAGACAAAGAGCTAACATATGTTGTGCGTTATGGACCAAGCCAAGGCTATCTTCAGCGTATTACCAAGTTTGGTGACGTCATGGGCAATATCACCCTTGGCATGAACTTCACACAGAATGAAATTGACAAACAGCTCATCCAGTATGTGCACACAGGCCAAGAGGGCATTCGTGACCTGCTGAAGTTTGACGTCACAGATGGCATCAATCCCCTTATTGACCGTTACTTTTACATCAACATTGGAAGTATTGACATGGTCTTTCCGGATGTTATTAACAAAGGTGTAACTCTCAAAGAAGGAGGAAGAGTAACTCTTACCACTGACCTCCTCAGCACCACTGATATCAACAGTCCTGATGAATACCTCGGCTTTAGTATCACACGAGCCCCCAGCAGAGGTCATCTAGAGTGCACAGACCACCCAGGTGTTCCCATCTCCACCTTCACCCAACTGCAGCTTGCTGGCAACAAGATCTACTATATCCACACCTCCGATGATGAGATGAAGATGGACAGCTTTGAGTTTGAGGTGACAGATGGTTACAACCCTGTCTTCCGTACCTTCAGAGTGTCCATCACTGATGTAGATAATAAGAAACCTGTCTTGACCATACACAAACTGGTTTTGGGGGAGGGAGAAACCAAGCTCATCACACCATTTGAGTTGACGGTTGAGGATCGGGACACCCCAGACAACCTGCTGCGCTTCATAGTCACCCAGGTGCCAGTGCACGGACAGCTGCTTTTCAACAACACCCAACCAATCACTACCTTTACCAAGCAAGACCTGAATGAGAACCTTATCACCTATAAGCACGACAGCACCGAGACCAATGAAGACAGCTTCTCCTTCACTGTCACGGACGGCACACATAATGATTTTTACGTCTTTCCCGACACTGTGTATGAGACACGCAAGCCCCAGATGATGACCATTCACATCAACACAGTGGACAATGGTGTCCCCCAGATTGTGGTCAATAAGGCCGGAGCCTCACTCAGGGTCCTCCAGACAGGCCACCTGGGTTTCCTGATCACCAGTAAGGCCCTTAGATCTGAGGACCGCGACAGCGCCCGGAAGGTCCTGAAATACACCGTGTCCGAGGCTCCTCTGCATGGCTTCATTATGAACACCGCCTTGGGCAATGACAGCATCAAGACCTTCACACAAGGTAAGCGAATGTCACACCATTAAATCTGTTAAGTGAAAAAGGATTTAAAAATGAAACTTTACCATCCTCTAATACCTTATGTAAGATTTTAATGATATCTAATAAAGGAATGTTGTCATAAATGTGATACATAGCATCATAGATATTAAATGTATGTGGAGGAATAATGATTACTACTAATAATAATAATAGTTTAAACAAGGATGATTTTCAGATATTTCTATATTCTGATGGATGAATTGATGGTAAAATATCAGTACTGAACTTTTAAAAACTTCTTTTGTCTTTCACATCATTTAAATGGAAGCCTGAGGCCTGTAACTAAAGCTCTGTAAAAAGTGGGCTAATCCTCTCAATTACCTTGGCAAGTGTAGAGGATTTCACCTTACACTCTGTCTTCCTATGTTTCTCATACCATCAGCTGATATTGATGACATGAAGATCTGCTATGCGTTGTTGGATGGAAGCAACGCCACAAGTGATATCTTCTACTTCACTGTTGAAGACAAAGGTAGGAATCATTTAATATTTCATATTTCATACACATGAGCATTGACACCATAGAGGGCTCATTACTACTATTAGGCTTTTCTTAGACTTTATCTGTCTTTTAATGGTTCCTTAAAATTAAAACTTCCTGCTCTCTGTCAGTCTCCCAAGTGTTTGCATCACAAAGACTTAAAGCAGTTGGCCATGACTGACAGCCGGTATAGAGCCCCCGTCTCTTTTCACCCCTACTGGAAAGGGTAGCAGGTTTAAAGGACAGGGGTCAAAGGGGACTTGGGCCGAACACTGACTATGGCTGTGTAAAAAGTGAAAGAGGTGGGACTACCAGACGATGAATAAAGCTCTAAACTTTATTGTTAATGAACAATAGGGTCCTTTCCCTCAGGGTACTTTTCAGTGCTTTCAAAGGTCCCCTTTCCATGTGTTTGAGGTGACACCATGAAACCAAACGTGTAAAGGTATTCTTCATATAAACATATTCAGTTTCCGTTTTTTTTTTTTTTTTTTGTTTGCTTGTTTTCAAATCTCACCCGAACAGTGATAGCATGAGGTTTTGGTCTTGAATATCCAGAAAATGTTACATTTCATTGTTTGTCTGCAAGTGTGTAAATTGTGTGAAAGTAGTAGGCTGAGAATTTAAAGTCTTGGTTATTATTGGTTCCTGAAAAGGAAATGTATTTTGTGAGTGTTATGATTGTAAGAATACCAGGAATATCTACACAATCCATTCAGTGAGGAAGGGATTCAAACTAAATAGTTCTATTTTTCAGTCTCTATTTTCTGTTTTACACGTCATCAGCATCCGATAGGGTGAGGGTGCTCTGCATTTTGACTAAGATCCATTCCTTTCCTTCTCTAGGGGCGCTCTACCCACAGGCTTTGGATTTCAGTAGCTGTGTGTATTTATATTCCTTGGAAATTTACTTTTGGTCAGATGTCATA
Organism: Centroberyx gerrardi; assembly: GCF_048128805.1. NCBI lineage: Eukaryota > Metazoa > Chordata > Actinopteri > Beryciformes > Berycidae > Centroberyx > Centroberyx gerrardi. The sequence goes on along the minus strand of NC_135999.1, from coordinate 13,710,236 downwards.
TGAGCCTCACTTTTTAAATGTCATAAATATCCACAGGTTACATGTCTAACATGACAATCTTGTGGTCTTCTCAGCTTAAAGTATCTGTGTGCATGTACTTGTCCTGTAGTTTGTTAGTGAATCATGAAGCATGAATCAGATGTGTGGTACAGACACGACAGTGACTTATACAGTACTGTATAAATGCTGCAATTTAGATTTGTTTTGTGGCTTGTCATCTCTAACTCCACTTAGATAGACTTGGACCGCATTACAAATATAGCAAATGCAAAGCAATAAAATGAAACAGGTGGGACGCGCTTTGCTATTTTAACATCAGCTCTAAAATGCAAAACAAACTTAGGTTTGGAAATGCAATTGATGCAGCAGGGAAAGTTTAGTCTATAATTATGCAGGATTGAAGACCGTGTTAGTGGCAATACCATCATCAAGTCCATTGGGAAGGGAGGATTAGGAGGATGTGCCTTTTTGGCAAATTGCTGTCTTTTTTTCACCAAAGTGAAGCCCTCATATTAGCCTTGACTTGAGAAGGGACCTAGTAATTAACTCTCTCCCCAGACTGCAAGTGAAGCAGGTGATAATTTGGTTTGAATGAGGATTGGTTGTTCTGACAGTGACTGAAAAAGATAACACAATATATTCAAATATATCTGAGACTTATGCCACCTATTCATTTGACTGAAGCAAATAAATCTTTGTGGCCTTTCTGCCTGTAAATGGAGGTCTAACCACGGGAAGGGAACAGAAGGGCTTCAATTAGTTCACAAGTCCCTTCTGTTTGCTGTCGCACTTTGTTTAAGCTTCCAGCCAGCTCAGCTGAACCAGGTGCAGTGGTGCAGGCTGGGACATAAAGCATCACTCCAGCTGGAGGATGGCCTTGTTTCTGCCTGACCATGGTTCACATGTAGAGGGCACAGACTGGGCTCACACCACCACATACATATAATTAACAGCATACACATATATAAATACATGAGCGAGCATATGCACACTCGCACAGCCACACATACACACACATGCGTACGCATGCACACCTTTACACACACACACACACACACATACACACACACGCACACACATCCGGACAAAGATCAAATAACAGATAAAAGTAAGGTGAGCTGACCAGTGAATCACTAATGTGAAGTGTTGAGGCAGTGACAAAGAGGAGGGGAGGGTATTGTCCTGGACATGTAGGGGCAGGCTGAGAGCGCTCTGATGGTCAGCCAGTCTGCTAATGAATCTGAGTGTTTGAGCTGCTTGTGTGGGAAGCAAAGCCTTGGGTTATGAGGGATTTAGACCCAAGATTATCCACTGAAATTGGTCTACTTTGTTTACAGTATACTTTTTCACAATCTTAAACAGTGCATTAATTGAATTGAATCAATTCATTTTGTCAATTCACACTGAAATCAACAAAACAAATTTGCAACATAAATGTATAAGATTCATAGTTTTGAAATGTGGAAATGAGTCAACTGGAGGCTGCTCCCTGGCTATTTCCCTGTTGCTTAGGATCTTGTTGGCCATTGAATGTATTTTCCCTCACAATTAGGGGAATAGACTCAGCAAGTTAGACTGATAGAGACAGAGAGAGAGAGAAAAGGGATAGGACTGGGTCCAGACAGGAGTATCCCCCCTTGTTTAAAACGTATGTGATCACAATGGTCTCTCCTCATTCTGTATTTGAACACAGCATTGTTCATACTGTGGGATTCCCCTCACACAGTAATGATTTTTGTTCCCTAAATCCAGCTTAATCACTGTGTTGCCTAGACATACCATTCCAAAACAATTTAGCTAACTGAGTTCTTAAGCGTAGCGTGGCTTTAGTGTGACCTGGAGGTAGGAAATAGCCCTCAGATGCACTGATATGGGCAGCTGCTTAAGGGTCTTAGCAGTCTTTAAAAGGTACCTGCCACTACATGCAATGCATTGATCTTTCTTCACAAGTGGGTCAAGCGCACACACATACACTCACACACACCCTTGATCATAAACATATCCTTCAAATATCTGATATCAATATGTATGGGCATAGACCCTTCTCAACATGTGTGTCAGGGGGATCTGTGACTGCAGACAGGCAGCGATGCAGCAGTTACGGTCACGCTAAAACACTAAAGCACTGTATGTGTGTGTATGTGACTGCTGATACAGTAAGATCTCAATCAGAGACTTGCAGGGGTCAACAGTGAAAGTGGTATGTACACGACAGCATGTGTGTGGCGGGTTTGGCACAGCTGAAGTGTGGCTGTCGTGATTGTGTAACGAGTGCGTCCTAGTGACAGGTCAGGAGTGGACGCTCAGAGTGGACCTGGTGGTCAGCAGCAGCCCTCCAAGCCAGTGTGGCTCTATCTATTCAGGAGCCGGAGGGAGGGCCTGTGGAGTGCCTGTTTAACTTCTCACCCCTTCACAGACACGTAATGGCAGGAATGTGTCTCAGGTGCATAAATCAGTCACAGCTGAGCCATGAGCCTGGAAATACACAAAATAGAAACATCAGATAAATGAATATATAAATAAATAAATCAACCCACAGATAAATGAATAGATACGATAGTGTAGTGTAGCCATTTCACTTTAATTTGTCCCAGAATTACTAATATTGAGGTACAAAAAAAGGAGACAATTTTGAAAATGAAGAATATTCTTAGCCAACAGAAATAACTGTAGCAGCTCAGCTATGTATGTTATATTCACAATCCTTGAAATCCTTATAATCAGGACACTTTCCATGATTTTAGCAAAAAAAATCTATTTCATTTTAGGGAATTGCTAAGATCAACAATTCACATATTACAATGTCATTAAATATATCCTTATCATCCCAATACATTATCTCAGCATAGAAATCTTCCCAAAAAGTTGATCTGAGCACCTTTACCGCTGGTTATCTTAAATGAAACACCCAGCTAAGACATCTTAATCTTAAAAGAAGATTCATGCTTATGGCCCCTGATGATCTGATGACCCACAAAGACCCGTATCTCAGAGGTCTAACAGCTTCAGCGTGAGCGCTGCAGTGAGAGGTGATATGAGGAGCAGTGATGAATGAGCTGAACTGGGGAATTCTCTCAAATACTTCATCTTCAAATCTGTACTTTGACCTCCAGATACCCTATGAGGAGAGATGGGCCTCCTCTTGCACGTCTTGTACACCTTGGCCTGAATGTTGTGTGAATGATGTGTTTCTTTGGCAACTTTGACAAAAATACCAAAAAAAGTCTCCAAAAATATTTAATGAGACACTTCCACTTTGTTTCATGAGGTTTAGTAGTCTGCATTAGTCATTGTGACCAATTAATTCTCAGTAAATATTGTCGCTGTAGTTAGAAGAACAAACTTCACTGTCTAGACACGATATGCCAGTGACCTCAAATGCAAACGGTGGTTCAGCTTGGGTCATTCTCTCCGGCTGCTGGGAATTTCTATTGGAAAAGCAATAACCATGCAAGTGACCAGGTCAGAAACTCCCTACAGCCATTCAAAATGTGGAATACTGAGCCAATAAATACTTGTTTTTACAAGTGGATGCACAGCTCACATATATCCTCGTCCATCAGGCATAGGCCTAGTGCGCCACGGGCTACGAGAAGAAGCCCTTACTTAGTGTCAGACTTGTTCAGACGTTCTGTTCCTTTTTGTCTCGCTTGTCTCGCTTGCTTGAAATGCAGAAAGATAAGGGAGGAGGGTGATATGGGAAGTGTCCGTCAGATCCTCAGAGCTCGGAGCGTAGCGGTCTTCATGAAACGCCGCCTATCCTTGCCAATCTTAGGCGCAAGACAGTCTAAGATTTCACCAGAGTCGTAATCAAACTGCACTGATTAGCCGATTGAGAAGAGAGAAAGAACAGTGGCTCTATATTCAGATAAGTTGAATCGGTCTCTGTACTTTTCCAACAGCAACAATATACTTTTCCAGCTCTGGAGGGGGGGGGATCATAGACCGCGGTGGGTCGAGTGTTATGCGATCATTCAGAGCCGGGAGAGGAATGCACTTCCTTGGAGACTCCAGACTCCAGGGCCGTAGACAGAGCAGGCCCTGGAAGTGGAGTGGTATCCCGAGCAGACAGGTGTGTATGTGAGAGGGAAGGCTGCGGGGGGGGGGGATCCCCTTTCAAAGCCCTCCGTCACCCCCACTCCCAGCTCTGCAGAAATCCAACCCAATCTCAGATAGGCAGACGATAACCCAGAGACTTCCACTGAGGAGGTGCCTGCTCTGCAGCGTGGCTGGAAAGCAATGATACCGAGACAACAGAAACGAGGGCAAAGGAAGAAAGGGAAAATGAATGAAAAACAACTAGGGAATGTATGTGTGTGTGTGTGTATGTGTGTGTGCGCTATTGTTAAATGTACGTTTACTCATTTGAACGCTTTTGGTTCCACTGTATGGTGAAGACACGTGACGTGGTCCAGTCGATTTTCTCCAGTGACCCTCCTCCTGTAGGTCTGTGTGCTGACTCGAGTGCCTCGAGTCGTTCACAGCCATGTTACACCCCTGCTTCCTAACTGTGTTTTCGGATCGTACCCGTCACCCGTGTCAACAGTCACCGAGAGATTTACTGGCTTATGGTGCCACTGCTGGGGCCCCCTGTGACTAGAAGAAGCTGAGGCCTCTCAATCCCCCTCCACCCCCCCTCCTCTCCCCCTCTTCTCCCTCTCCCTCCCCTAAGCCCCTGTTAGGCTTTCACCATTCTTCTTCTTTGGCATGTTCATCTTTTTTTACCTCTTCTCCATCTCTTTCCTTTTCTTTCCTGTCAAGTTTTTTTCCCCATACCTTTCACTAATCCATTCTGTCACCTCATTCTGTCTCTCTCTTTCTCTTTTTGTCCTACTTCCCCTTCTTCAGGCTTGATTTATGGTGGTTGGAGGGGTGGTTGGGTGGGGAGTTATGATGTATGGCTGCAGCGGTTATTCTTATCTGCTCTCATATGGCAAAGCTGTTGCTGCCCCCAGCCAAGCTGTCACTGAGTTACTCTCTCACTGTTCCTTTCCTTGTCCATTTCTTTTCTTTCTTGTTTTCTATATAACTTAATCTTTCTGTCAGGCTACATGACATGACATCAGCGTGCGCTGCTTTGGCTTATGGTTAGACAATGGGCTTTGCAAATCCCTATCTGTGTCCTTTCTCTCTCTCTTTCTTGCACCCTCCCCCAATCGCGTTACACTGCATAGTTTGGTGACTGCCAAAGATTCCCAGTACCACATTTGCTATGTTATTAGATTTCCCCAAAGTGATGCAAGTGTCTGCGTCGCTGTGTCAAGTGGCAAGCAAGGGTCAAAGGGGATGTGGGTCTCAGACCCTGTCACATTATGATTTGCAACATCCTGCAGAGATCACTTCACTGTCCTGAAACTGGGATCTGGGCACTGTGATGTGTCGATTTACAGCACATGCTGCTGCTGTCCAGAAGACATGATTAGAGTTATTAATACATCCTCATCCAGCATTCTTGACATGAAATCTTTGGAACGCGCAGAGGAAGCTAAGTTAAGCCGTTGCCGTTTGAAAAATCCCATTCTATACCCATCTAAATGTAAATGTAAAATTAAAGAGTACTTCCAGAAAACCTAGGAATCTTAATTATAGCTTTACATCACCTTTTGGCATGTCAATTATCTGATGGGCAATATGTGAATGCTTAAACTCATACTCTGATATTCAAATAACAGGCATAGCTGAATGGAACATGGCCAGTATTTATATCAGTGGAATGATTAATGAGGAAATGTAATAATGGCGGTCCTCATGCTTGTCACTCGATGAGGATATTCTTAGTAGGTTGCTCTTCCTTGCATCATGCTGTTAGACGTCAAAGCTTCATATTGACCTCCCTTTCCAATGATATCTCCTCTGTGACCCACTATCCCAATGCATCTATGTATGGTGCGGCGCTGCTATGTAAATACGAGCTGAAAGGCTGCTGGCACAGGGGAAAGTTTTGAGACTACTGTATTGAGACTACTGAATACTGCACTGTATATGTTTTGAGGTTGGTTTGCTGACTTAGCTGGATACCTTTAAATTCTATAAGCAGCACTCACAGTCTATTCGCTGAGTCATTTTGCTCACATACTGTATCTACATTCAAAACATTTTCCTGTGCTGATTGTAGCATTCTGTTTCTTGACATTGATACCAATTGTAGGCAGATTTCCAATAATCTGATAACCGGCTGCACCACATCACACCCAATAGTCAAGGTGTTATCTGATTAACAATTTGAAAACCTGTTGCTAACTGTATGTACATCATCAAGCTCGGTCATCAGGTCAGGTAAGCTCAGTAGAGCTTACAGTTACAGGGTCAGCATGGAAATTCCTTCATGTAGAGCAGCTAAATATTACTGTCAACCTGAAGCTGCTGCTGTAGGTATATACTGGAGTCCAAATGGGCAACTAGCTAGCTAGGTGTGAGTTACTTAAGGAAGTCAGGCAGCAGCTTGTGAAGCTCTGGACGGCATCCAGTTGGTCTCACTCAGGTCCACAAACATGAAAACGTCAGTCGTGCTTCTGTGATATACATCCCTTGCCCATGCCAACGATTAGCATCAATCACACTATGGCTAATTTATTAAGGGGCTGAAAACAGGGACATTTAGAAATACGTGTAGCCTATAAAACTTTTCATCCCAGCAGAAATTATGACGATTGTCAGTTTGAAAAGCTAATGGAAATGTGAGCTGACCCGGGCAGCTACAGTATGCACCGAATTTGATAGCCAGGCTAAATGTTTGTAGTTAAAATTGCAATAAATTATACCATAAATCAGGTCTAATGCCAGACAGGCATCAGAACAGCCATTTTGACTTCTATTTTTGCTACTTTTTATATAGGCCTCACAGGTCTTTAATTTGTCATGGCTGATTTCAAGTGAAGATTTCTCACCAAGTAAAATGATCCCCCCCCCCCCCCCCCCTCCCCTATCTGAAGCATAGTGTAAGTTCAAGCAATGCCCTACAGGAACCACTTTTTGGGAAGTCTTGGCATCTTGATTCTTTCTTGATTCGGTGAGATTCATGCCAGCTCCAGGCACAATATTTGACAGCAGATACAATAGAAGGCAGAGAATGGCCAATTCCCTTCTCCCGCACTGGTGTGAACAATGTGGAGGCAGGCAGGGAGGCATGCCCTGGTGGTAGATCTGGCCCACCCAGACTGTGGCCTGCTGTCCCTCTCAGTTGTTCAATCCCTCAGCGAACAAAGCCGACACAGGGAAGAAGGGGAACTGCGGGGGAGGAGGTGGGTGGAGTACAGCTGTCACTCTGCTCCCCATAATCTGGAAGTCTGGCGGGAAGGAAGGCTTCCTGGGACAGAGAGAGAGAGAGAGGAGAGACCTCTGTGCTTTATGATGCTCCAGCCAGAAAACTGTTATGCTTGTTTTTCTCCTTCTGAATTTATGTTACTGGCAAATATTTGAAAAATAAAACAGAGAGACTGTGTTTTTTTGCGGTCAAATGTTAAGAAAGTGAGTATGTCTGGGTAAAACGAGGATGACATGCATGGAAATAAATTGGAAAGACTGAGGAAGGGCTGGGAAAAATTAAAAATATATAAGAGAGGGATTTAGAAATAGACCGACGGTACCTATACTTGTGGACAAAAAGCAGCCTCCTGTACTCCGGGAACAGCAAAAGAGCAGCACCTGTTGACCACACAGTGTTATAAAACCATTGAGTGGACAGGCCTTGGAAAATGGCAGATGTCACTTAGCTAAACGCATTTTCATCACAAAGGACATCTGAAGTAATGCTGACTTCCTCAGTCCTGGTGGCTGGAATGTGTCATAGACATTCATTCAATTATGAAGGGTTTGGTTATTCATGAAAAATGGCACTCTATGTGTTTTTGTATTCACCTACTAACATAATGTTTAATTGCAACACTGACAAGGATCTCAAGCAAATTCTGATTCGTTTCTGGATAAATTACTGACCATAATGCCATAGGATGACCATCTAGTCATGAGGTGCTGTCACCTTATGGCATATTACTGCTGTGCCTCCATTTCACATCCACATATCGAGTACCACTGTGGCAGACATGGAAAGAGAATACTTTTCATCAGCTCTTTTTCCAATCGGTCACTGCAATCCTGTTCTGTTTCGAACACGTTTCAAGTCAGGCAGTGAGCACTTAACTGTAGCAGAGGAGGATATCAGAGTCAATCTGATTAGTATTCATTTATTATCCTTGACTCCTTGACAGTATTCTAAAAAAAAAAAAAAAACCTTAAAATTAGGTATAGGATTACTAACTATATACCTAAAAAAATAAACTTTATTTCACCCTTTGAAATTTAGATAGAGGAGGGTTGCACTTTTCCATTCATCACTGTTGTTGAATCGATTACAATCCAACACATTTTTGTGCACCATAGATGTCTGTTAGTCAGTACAATATACTCCAGCAACCTTTACGATAGCAATGGTATTCCTGTGTTCTGCCCTCGTTCAGACAAAACAGTGTATTCTATGTCTTATCGCTTGCAGCAGTGCAGAAATCCATAGCTGCCAGATTGCCAGACGCCGAAACAGAGGGAGCTTTTTGTCTGTGCCGTGTTCATTTGATAATCCTTGATGACGGCCACTCACTAAGCCTCTCCTTATATCAGCTCCACAGAGGGCAGGCTGCCAGGGAACACTTTCCCCCGCAAAAACAATTTGACATTTGTGGTCTGTCTGAGACTTTGTTTTACTTTCCAGCAGGGTAAAATAAGGGCATTCTGAGTGGAGATTAAGATTCAATTCCCACTAGGTTCCACATGGAGCCCATTCATGAAGTGTGAAGCAATCCAGTATCATTTAGCAGACTTTGCGGACCTCATGTTACTGCAGAAGAAGGGAGCAAAGACACCCATCTTATATATTGATCATTTATCAACCCTGGAAGAATTTGGGACAGGCAGAAACAGAAATGATACATGTTTCCTGTATTTTTAGCCGTGACTGTCAGAAACCTGAGCATGGTCAAGGTTAGCGGTGCCCACTGGGCTCCGTGAAAACTGCAGCTCCATGTCTCCTGTCCTAACTGAGGGGTAGACTAAGCTAGGGGAATAGGTGCGTACGTGCGTGCGTGTCAAACACAAAGTCAGTGGTAGAAGGTGGATAAGTGATCATAAAGAACTGCACAATTGTAAAGACAGCAGTTTTTAGTCTATAGCATGAGGATGAATGGAAAGTGTACTCAGATACAGTCAGATACAGTGTCGTACTGAAAGAATATAGCACATGGCTCATCTTAACACCTCTCAGGTAATTAATGCAAGCAGAGAGAAATGACCCAACACTGTCAATGTCCCGTAAAATCCACTTGCTGCCATCAATTCAATCTGAACATGCTGTTGCGTCTTGGTGAGTGTGGTTTGGCCTTGTTGTGGCTCAGTCTGGTCGGGACTCGGTGTTGACATGTGGGTTTGAGGAAGCGGCCCCATCCCATCCTGAATACCCACACTCAACCCCCCAGTGTTTTCATTCTCCCCAGCCACATAGCAGAAAGACCGCAGCCCCTTTCTCCCTCACTGAGGCAAAACTGAGCTTAATGCTGGCTCATTGTGTGGACAAGCAGAAGCTCCTTGCTATTGTTCTCCTTGGACTGTACCGTTTGCTTTTTTAGTTCTCCTTTGGCTGGTACGATGTCCAGTATTTTTACTTTCTGAGTAATGTATCAAATATTCATCAAATATTTAATCCTGACAAAAACAAAAAAACAGAATCCAGTGACACCTGACACTGCCAAATCAAACTGCTGAATGTTTCTTCATAAAACTGACCGACTGAAGCTTCTTTACTCCACTAAGAATCTTTAGCAGGGTTAGGTCAACAAGGCCCCTCTCACTGTGACCAGCCGTGCAAAACCAAAGAGAAACAACCTTCTCTAACCTCCCTATAATCCAAAGAGTCCACTGAACTTTGCCCGTTCACACCAAAAGTCACAGGTCATTGGGCCTGCCAGACCGAAGGATAAGACATTTGGACGTTTGGCTGCAGTCATTTAAAAAAAAAATATTGGGATTATGCAGCAGAACTCCTTAACTTAAGCATCTCTGAAGCAGCCAATATCAAGGCAATGACCAAGAGAGAGTTGACAGGTTTCGTTTGAAGGATTACACGAGTCATGAGATAGTATGGATTAAGGGCAGGATTGGGCCTGTAGCCGCGGATCAGTGGCAGGTGACTGGGAGCTTTAGCTGATTAATGTCGAGCGCTCGGTTCAAATGTGTGTTTTATGAGCACAGCTTTTCTCTCAGGTGATACTGAGGTCTGTGCAACTTAATTACCTACACAGAGTCTTTCACAAAGTATTGCAGGTCCAAATTATAAGTGTGAGGTGTGTGTGTGTGTGTGTGTGTGTGTGTGTGTGTAGGTGTGTGTGTGACCCTGCGATCACCCTTTGAGGTCACTAATGGAGCATAAAGGAGCCTCACTTCTCACTCTGGCCCTGAAATTTTACCATATAACTCCCGGCTTACAATTAAGCTATATCTTCTTGGAGAGAAACAGAAAAAGAGAGAGGGAGACTGACAGGGTGTGGGGTGTGTTGGGGTGAGGAGTGGGGCAGATATTAGATGAAAGGCCAGCTCATTAAAAGAAATAAAACTAACATATGATAAAAAAGGTGTTTTCCATAAGTAGCCCACATTTATCTGTGTCTGTATTTGACCCATTCAGTCTGCTTTGCCTCTGTCCCGTTGAGAGGGGAGAGCCTGAGCTCAGGCTAAGAAGGCTGCAAAAAAGACAAAGAGTGAGAGGGGTTGAGAGAGACAGAGTGTGGATGAGAAAAGGAGGAAATGAGAAACAAAGCAACACTTGGGCCCAGTCAAGTGGGGTTTAGGGAAGCCCCGGTATTAAGTTATCATGTTACCCTTCCAAATTTAAAATGCCCCCTCTCTGATTCCTTTTATCCTTGAGCTCAAACGGATAGCAGCTGAGATGCCTCAGTGGCTCCTAACATGAGCAAAATAGATTGTTTCCCTATTGTACTGTGCAGTGGATGGGTCTCTTGCAGGAAGTGCTGGTGTATTAAGCTTTCTCTCTTTCAGGTGGAAACAAACTAAAGCCCCAGCCATTCCGGCTCAACTGGGCCTGGATCTCTCTGGAGAAGGAGTACTACTTAGTGGATGAGGATGCCAAGTTCCTGGAGGTGACGCTCAGACGCAGAGGCTACCTGGGGGAAACCTCCTTCATCAGTAAGTGTTGACAGTCCTTTGTTTAGCATCCGTCAGGACTTGCTCCTCATTGGATTTTGAATTGAATACAGTAACTTTAGGTAACACTTTACAATGGCTTCATTCCAGTGTATATACCTGTGTATCAATGGAATTATTATAATAGAATTCATATTAATGGAAAAGTGTAAATCTCCCTAATACATAATGTATTTACAACAGTGTAACAACACCATTTTAATGAAGATAATGGTTTGTTATACTGTTGTAAGTACATTATGTATCAGGGAGATTTTCATCAAGTACCTATACAGTAATACTGTGTACTTACAATACTTTTCCATAGGTTAACACACTGGAATAAGACCATTGTAAAGTGTTACCATAACTTGATTTTATTTCATAACTGTATAACTACTAACCTTAATTATGCATGAACTGTATTGACTTTAGCTTGTTATTTTTGTTTCTCAACTCTCTTAGTTTTTTGGACAAATGGAAGAGTTTTTGTTGCCCATTAGAGCAAGGATCTGGATTCCTCTAATAGCACTTTCACTACCTATCACTAATAGCTGTGATGGCAGTTATATGAAGGATGACAAGACTAGACAACATGCCCTTATTAAACTGTCATTTTGTCAAAGAATTATTACCCCTTTAACAGTTCCCTTAGACTGTATTTATCTGTTATTACCTTGCCATTTCAAAGGGCAGTGTCACTATAAAACATCAGCTAACCTTCTCACTGAAAATCTATGCTGATTCCTGCTAGGGCTGCAGCATTGTCCTCAGTTTACCCCCATGGTTGAACTTAAAACTTAACACCGCACTCACAGCCAAATAGTCATGTCCTGAACGGCGCCTATACTCTGTTGTCTTGTTTGACTGGGGCTCCATTTCCTGTCCTGTCTGTGAAAAGGGTGGTTTGATTGAGAGCACATATGACCTTTCCTGGTAAAGGTCACGAGGTAATGTCAACATGTCGGTCTGTTTGGCTACGTCCAACACTGGCATACAATGAGGCAATAATAATCTAATGCCCCTGTGTTTATTACTGTCTTAGAGGATAGTGGGGACAAAAAGTAACAAAGAAGGCCATATCAGTGAATTAACAATGGCATTGATACAGATTTTAAATTAGTATAAAGCACAGGAATCTCACAAAATCTGTTGTGTTATTCTATGGGTTCGGAGCATGCAGAAGCATGCTACTACTATAGTATCAGCTCACTTCAGCTTTATGTAAGTCTCTATATGATATGCATTGTCTAAATACTGGGATAATTACTCCATGCTTTGCAACATTAACATTGAAGTACAACACAATGTGTGCAATGTGCTAAGCTACAGTGTTTTCAGAACTCTCATTCCCACTAAATTAAACAATTATCTCTCATTTCAATTATCTCAAAACTTGTGTGTCTTGCCCTCCCTTCGCCTCAGGTATCGCCACCAAGGATGGCACAGCCGAGAAAGACAAAGACTTCCGTGGAAAGGCCCAGAAGCAGGTCCAGTTCAACCCTGGCCAGACCACGGCCACCTGGAAGGTGAAGATCTTCACAGACCAGGAGTTTGAGACCTCTGAGACCTTTGAGATACAGCTGTCAGACCCAGTCATGGCTGTGCTGGAGTTTCCCGACACCGCAACAGTGGAGATCGTGGACCCTGGAGATGGTAGGAATCTGATGTTTGAGTTATTTGAACATATAAACCCTGACCTCTTGTAGACCTCATAGAGTTAAATGAATGTATTATTGATAAATGCGTTTCTTATACAAAATAACTCATCTTCTTGGTTTCTTCCAGAGTCGACTGTGTTCATCCCCCAGGCAGAGTACAAGATCGAGGAGGATGTTGGAGAGCTGCTGGTGCCAGTCCGCCGCTCGGGAGATGCCAGCCAGGAGCTCATGGTTGTCTGCTACACTCAGCAAGGTAAGGCAAATCTGTCTTTAGTCACCATTCTCTCTAAAAGAATGGATAGCACCTTGGGTAGCCATTTACACAAAAACACATTCAAATGGCACATACAGAGACCACACATCAAAAACTTCAAATAGTTAAATATGAAGCTCTCATTTGATATTAGAATGATACTGACAAGATAATGTTTCTTGAAACGACAACTCTCATCTGAGTCAATTAGGTCAGTGCTGCTGCAATGACCTAATTTTCCCACAGAGATCAATAAAGTTTCATCTTATCTGATCTTTATCCTCAGCCACGGCCACCGGCACCATACCCAGCACTGTGCTGTCCTACTCCGATTACATCACACGACCTGAGGACCACACCAGCGTGCTGCGCTTTGACAAGGACGAGCGCGAGAAACTCTGCCGCATCATCATCATCGACGACTCGCTGTACGAGGAGGAGGAGAGCTTCAATGTCACCCTCAGCATGCCCATGGGGGGCCAGGTGGGCGCCAGCTTCCCCAGCGCCAAGGTCACCATCTTGGCAGACAGCGATGACGGTGAGTGGGGTGGCTGGTTATGGCAGTGTTGAAGCAGAGCGGGCACTTCACAGTTAACAGTCTGACCACTGAAGCTCAATAATCACCAGTCATCAACAAATCATCAGTACTGTTAACTGAACTCAGTCATTGAGACTGTTACATCATAGCAACAGTCAAGACCATGCTGACTGCTGTACACACTTACACATACTCACCCCAACAGACTTTGAGTTATGCCTTTTCATCAAATGGAAAAACAGAGATAGTATTCATAGTATTCCCATGATGTCACATGCATGTCCTACCAATATGGTGCCTTACAATATAAACAGTTCATTGGCTGTGGCTGTCGTTTGATTATAATCGCCTGTTAATTTATTACAATCACCTGTTATTTTCCTACCAAGATGGCCGTGTGATGATGTAAGAGAATACTATGAATAGGCACAATAGTTTTTTGTTTCATTCGTTCGATCGTTTCATTATTTAATCCAGTGCAAAATAAGTCCAGAATGTAAACATTTCTGTCTAGGCAACCATCATCAGTGCATGACAAAGGCCAAACAATGGAATTATTTACACATGACGGGATGTTTATACTTGCATTACATTATAAATATATTTGATCAAATGGTTGAACATTTGATAAATTAAGATTTTATAAGATTTTATAAGATTTCTGTGGCTGTAAAGGTTAGTGTGGCCATGCAAGTCTAATTTTGACTCATGAGTTACTTAATACAAAGTCAAGGGAAGGTGGCATCGTTTACTGTGCGGTGGCAGGTGTGGGTGATCCTGTTGTCCTTTGATGCACTACCCTGCTCTACTGTGCCACTTTGGTCTCTGCACATCATTAATCCGCCCAAAGTGCACTCATGGTGCCATAAGCAAAGCCCTCAAGACAAAGACCAAAGCCCTGTATGCTGTATTTGCATTATAATGTTTTCCATGTCCATATCCTTTCCCTTGAGTCCAACTGCTGCACTTCTGTTTACACACTTCATCATCCAATATACTCTGTCTTTCTGCCTGTGTGTCTGTCTGTCGTTTTGTCTGTTTGGCTGTCTGTCTGCCGGCCTGTTAAAGCCACTGACCGCTGGAAACAAGATAACAATAGGCAGGTGTTGAGAGAGAGAATGGCAACTTCAGTCGATGTTATGCTACACTATACCCTGTCTGACAGATAAAAGGACTTTAAACATGTTGTGCTCCAGAGTTGCCCCCTCCTCATTGGCATTCAGTGGAGCACAGGGGGAAACAGAGGGCATCCTTTTGTCTGCAGGGACCAAAAGGCAGGTGGTGGAGAGAGAGGGAGTATTGTGCAGGGATTTCACATGACAGGCATGTTTACACTCTGTCCCTCCGTTTGATGGTATTCAGTGCAGTGTTGAGCTTATTTGTGTTGCAGATATCTAAGACTCAAGATCCATTTTCAACTTGAGGAGGAACGTGTTCTTTTTAAACTATAAATCAAACTTTGTTATCGGAAATTGGTCACTGCCTGTTTTCATTTTCAGATAGAAATCCCTCAAAGAACATAACATGTCTCAACAAACTTGACAAATGGTAGCATAAAATTCGTAAATTCCTTGAGGCCTTTCTGGGCTTTTCTTTTACAGCCAGTCTGCCTGACTCATTTCACCCTGCTGTCCCTCTCCTCCATCTCTCCCACCATTCACCAAGGCTAATTTCCTGGACTTGCTTGTTGTAGTGACAGACACACTCACACAGCAAGCCTCCCTCCCGAGCAATTTGGAACTGGAGTACAATTGAACTTTATGTATAAATAATCAGTGTACATTCCCAGACATGTGAAGAGACAAGAGGAGACTCCTCAATGTAAACCTCCATTGTGGCTCCACTTCTTGGTGGGTCCTGAAGTAACACCCCCTCCATAAAGCTGGATGAATGTGTATGTGTTTGTGTGTGTGTTTGTGTGTGTAGGTGTGTGTGTGTGTGTGTGTGTGTGTGTGTGTGTGTGTGTGTGTGTGTGTGTGTGTGTTTGTGTGTGTGTGTGTAAAGCCATCTGCCTGGCTGAGTAAACCTGTGGTTTGGACTCTGGCCAGCATCAAGCCTCTATTGTTATTTGTCTGGCTCTTCCTCCCACTGATCTTTAAGGTTGCCATGTTGGCACTCGTTTCCCCATACATTTCCCGCTCATCCCCTTGGTACTAAGTAGTTAGCTTGGTGGCTGAGAGGCATTGAAAGTGTGCCAGCTATCCTTCCCTCGGCAGCGGTTGTCCATTGTGGCATCAGTCAACTTCTAAACCACCCTTAGACCAGATCTGACATTTCTGTTCAAGGATCAATAAGTTACACTATAAATTACTCTCTATCTCTTACTTTTCTGCCATTTGTCAGCTTTTTACCCTCAGTGCACCCTCAGTGCAACAGTGAATATAGGAGATTATCGTAAAAAAAAAAAGGGTAAAGACCTAAATCTGCAGCTCTATCAGTTGATCTGTAAGAGAGTGATGAACACAGGCTTTATAGGGGAGTGAGGAGAGATGAATTGACGATGTGTTCCAGTGGACTGAATTCTTGCCCTCTGCCTTTGCAGAGTGGAAGGTTGCCTCTCTGTCTATGCCGCCCCCCCTCCATAGCGCTTATCAGCTGCTCTATCATCAGACACTGGGAACATCCCTCCCCTGTGCGCAAAGTTCTGTGCATGCACACACACACACATGCACACACACTTTATTCTTCAGGTGTCTCCTCGACCCTTTGGCACTGAGTTCAGACAGCGCTGTCTGGCTTTAGATAAGTGGGGGAGGAAGGGTGAATGAGGACAGGATAAGAGGGATGACAGCTCTCTTCCTGTGCAGAGTCAAAAATGAGGGAGCTGACTCAGCCATCCATGCCACTGTCTGTCCTTGAGTTCAAAGCTGCAAAATATGTAGTCTAAATATACAGCAATTAGCCAAACATTTGAATGCCCAGACTCTTGAATGCTCTATCCTTCTAAAAAGGACTGTTGTTCAGACAAGCAACAAAACTGAACAGAAAAAATGCAATTCAAATGATCTCAAAATGACATGGTGATATAGTTATTTCATATCATTTCACAGTTTATGCTGTTTTGGTAACTCTTTTAGGATGATTTTTCCATGAAAAAAGTACACCAAGAGTAGTTTGAAACTGTCCCATCTGAAGCATTTATCCATTATACTTATCTATTCTTCCCAAACTCCACAGAGCCCTCCCTGTATTTTGGGGAGCCTGAGTACTTGGTGGATGAGAGTTCAGGCTATGTTGAGGTGAAAGTCTGGAGGACAGGCACTGACCTGTCCAAGACCGCTACTGTCACCGTCCGCTCCAGGAAAAGTGATCCTGTCTCTGCAGAAGGTAAGACCAGCACTTCTACAGCACCATGATGTTCAGTCATGATATTGCATTACAATGTCACTTGCTGACTGGGCTACCTCTCTCTCTCTGGCAGCTGGACTGGACTATGTTGGCATTAGTCGTAACCTGGACTTTGCCCCTGGAGTGACCATGCAGACATTCAGAGTGACCATCCTGGATGACCTGGGTCAGCCGGAGCTGGAGGGGCCTGAGACCTTTGACCTCGTGTTACGGATGCCAATGAATGCTGTGCTGGGAGAACCCAGCAAGACCATCATCACCATCAATGATTCAGTCAGCGACTGTGAGTCTCAAAGACACACACACACACACACAATCATTTATGTCCAAATACTGTCAATTTACAGATATAAATAATAAGAATGTTCTATATGACTTTTCAGTTGTATAATGTGCTCTTTACATACAATTCAAGAAAAATATGCAGCATGAATGCAAAATGTAGTCAGTAGCTTCACACAAAAGCAGCGAGTTTCTCTTGTAACATAGCCTGACTGTTGTCTTTGCAGTGCCTAAGGTGCAGTTTAAGGAAGGCAGCTATAAGGTGGATGAGGCTGATGGGGAGATAAAGGCCATCGTGTACCGCAGTGGAGACATTAGCCTCAGGTCCACGGTGCGCTGTTACACTCGCCAGGGCTCTGCTCAGGTTATGATGGACTACAACGAGAGGCCCAACACTGATGCATCAATCATCACTTTCCTACCAGGTGAGAGACCCCCACCTCCCCCTCCTCTCCTCTCTCTCTTGCTCTCTCTTTCTTTCTTGTTATACGACTGTATATCTATTCCTGTTTGCTACATCTAAAGTACCCTGCAGGAGCTTATCTGTGTATGTTAACCATTTTTCCCTAGGCGAGAGTGAGAAGCCATGTACAGTAAGCCTGGTGGATGACTCTGTCTATGAGGAGGACGAGGAGTTGCGCCTGGTCCTGGGAAGTCCCAAGAGCAAGTCGTCCTTCGGAGCTTCCATTGGGGAGCAGAAGGAAGCGCTGGTCACAATCACAGATGAGAAAGACAGTACGTGCTCTGCTGGCATCAAAGTATTCGTAACAAGCTAAATCAAACACCTTTAGTAAAATATCACCTATACTTCACCATATTTTCTTTTATTTATACCCAAAGACCATTCTGTTTGGAGGTTTGAGGTTCAAATACAGTAAATGAGTAAAAACATGCTGATTCACATAATGGAGATGGTATTTTGGCCTAATGTCTAAGCCCAATTTGCTTCCTCTTCTTAGAGTCCATCATCCGTTTCTCTGAGATCAAGTACAGCGTGCGGGAACCCCAGGTGAAAGGGGACTTGGCGATTGTGAAGATTCCTATCCTGCGTGTTGGAGACACCTCTAAGGTCTCAGTGGTCAGAGTGCACACCAAGGACGGCTCCGCAACCTCAGGAGAAGACTACAACCCACTGTCAGAGGGTGAGGGACTGGCTTAATGGGGTGTCTAATTAAGCAATAAGCCACAAGAGGAGGTGCTTTACAGTGATTTTAGATTACTAAGATTACTAAGCACAACATGAAATAGCCTCGAGCGGCTTATTGCTTTTATAAAATGGTGGTAACACACCATTGTGAGAAAAAAAACACCCTTTATAAACTAATCAGTAATAATCAGTAACAATAAAACAGTAATAAAATAACACCAAGCAATATAGTTCTTGAACAGTAGCTAAACAAAGTAGTTGCTAAGCAACACATTGTAATCTCTGCAATGCTGGTGCATTAATATTTAAACAGAGGTGTGAGTTTATCAGGTATTTTACAATGGCTTTGAACGTGACTGAGCCAATTAGGACTGTACACCAAAACTATATGAAATGTGCAATGACAAACAAGTGTAATGACTTGTAGTCAAACAAGTCAAACAACATTACAAAGCCATTCCTTTTAGAAATACACCCAGCAACCTGCACAGCGCTTCTTGATATGAATAATGTGTTTATGTTGGAGATGTTTATGCTTGTGGTCATAGCTCACTTCACTGTGTGTGTTTCTCAGATGTGGAGTTCAAGGAGGGTGAGAAGGAACACTTTGTGGAGATTGAGATCCTGTATGACGGGCAGAGAGAGATGAGAGAGGCCTTCACTGTACACATGAAGCCTGACGAGTACATGGTGGCTGAAATACAGGTGAGATGGAGGCCACATGGCATACACACACACACAAATATACACCATCAAAATATTCTCAACGGGGCTATGGGCACATGCATATACAGTGCTGCATACCTACACACGTGAGCATGCGCCCTGTCATGTCGGCCCGTGTTAAAATAGCCAGGCAGCAGCTGCCATGGCTGTCAGCACGCCCGAATCGCAGTGTCTTATAAAAAGCTTTTCCCTCTGGAATGGGATGCTGGGGGGAATGTCCCACCAGAGCCAAACAGTAGACGGACCTATAAACAGAACTGTGGCATTCTAACCATATACCCTACATTGGGCATGCACCACTCACGTTCTCTCAGTCAAAGTCATTGTTTTGCATTTTAACTATAGATTGAATGAATGAATGGATGGATTTACATGAAGAGTTAAACCCAGTTAAAATGTTGAAAGTCAGTGTTGGAAGTGAACTACTAACTAACTTCTACTCCTGTCCTCTCCTCACTAGATGAACAAGGCCATTGTGTACATTGAGGAGATGGACAGCGTGGCAGACGTCACCTTCCCTGCCGTGCCCCAGGTGGTTTCCCTGTTCATGTACGACGACACGGTGCGGGCCAAAGACAAGCCTCAACCTCTCACTGGCTATCCTGTTGTGTGTGTGACGGTGAGTGGACTGCTGCTTTTGAGATGCACACAGACTCCTCCACACTCTGCTTATACCAGTAATGACAGATAGTGAGCATTTTGTTCAGAAAGTGAAGGTCTGCAACCAAAAGTATCATTTCTCTGTTTCATTGCTGCATGTTATTTAGCAATCATTGGATTTTCAAATCTCAATCAGCTCTTACTGTGAATATTAGAAAAGGATATATTCAAATCTGTTATAACAACAGTTTTTTTCCTTCCATCTCCTACCTTTCCATGTCATGCAGGCCTGCAACCCTAAGTACCATGACTTTGACAAAACGGGCTCGATCTGCTCTGCGGAGAACATCAACGACACTCTGACCCAGTACCGCTGGCTGGTCAGCGCCCCCACCGGGTCGGATGGAGTGACCAGCCCCATGAGGGAGGTGGACACTAACACTTTCTTCACCAACACCAAGTCCATCACCTTGGATTCCATCTACTTCCAGGCCGGCTCCAGGATTCAGTGTGCAGCAAGGGCCTTCAATGCCAATGGAGACGCTGGCCTGGAGCTGTCCAGCCCCATTGTTGCGATCAGCAAGGAGGAAGGTGAGTGGAGGGCGGATGGGACTCAGGAGACGACTGTGGGACTGATTAAAATCTTCTGTCTTTCCTTTAGACTGTTTACACTACATGAGTTTCTTCCTTTGCAGGTATGTGTCAGCCTCGTGTTGCTGGTACTGTGGGAGCTGAACCTTTCTCTGCTAAGATCCGCTACACAGGCCCAGATGACCCGGACTTCCCCAACCTCATCAAACTGACTATCAACATGCCTCACATGGATGGTGAGTAGTAAACATTGTTGCAACCTTTGGGATATTTTCCTCATTAGACTAAGAGTCATTGGTTGTGTGGTCTCACAGTGGGACAGCGAAAAAAAATCCTTGTCTTTTTTGACAAGTAGAAGCTCTTCTCTCTCACCAGGCATGTTACCAGTAATCTCCACGAGACCTCTGTCCAACTTTGAGCTCACCCTGAGCCCTGACGGCACACGTGTGGGCAACCACCGCTGCTCCAACCTGCTGGACTTCAACGAGATCCAAACTGGCCACGGCTTCATCACGGATGCCACCAAGAACCCAGAGATCATCGGCGAGACTTCACCCTACCAATACAGCGTCGCCATGCGCTCTGCCAACTCTCTGCGCTTCTACAGGAACCTCAACCTGGAGGCCTGCCTCTGGGAGTTCACCAGCTACTACGACATGTCCGAGCTGTTGAATGACTGCGGAGGCTCCATAGGCACCGACGGACAGGTAGGAGATAGAAGACACACACTTGCATATACACACACATACAGAGATACTCTCTCCATCATCCTTGACATTGTCTGACTGTATTCCTGCCTATTTAGGTGCTGAACTTGGTCCAGTCCTACGTCACCTTGCGCGTGCCTCTGTTTGTGTCCTACGTCTTCCACTCCCCTGTGGCCGTGGGCGGCTGGCAGCACTTTGACCTGCAGTCAGAGCTCAAACTCACCTTTGTGTATGACACAGCTATTCTGTGGCAGGACGGCATTGGCAGCCCACCTGAGGCTGAGCTTCAAGGTACAGTCTCAAACCAATGCTGCTCCCTGCTGGGGCTTACGGAGCAACAAAATGACATTCATGTGTATAATATTCATTTGTCTGATAACGGTGAGTCTATGTTGTGAAAGTGTGATTTTGTTCTCGTAGGAGCCATGTACCCCACCAGTATGCGGATCAATGAAGAGGGCCGTCTGGTGGTCAACTTCAAGACAGAGGCTCGCTTCAGGGGACAGTTTGTTATGTCTCATCCAGGTATGGGAGTGGCACACACATGCACGCACATACACACACCCTAAACCCGTCCAGTGGGGTCATTCTATATAACCATCTCCTATTGGATTACCCTGTAGCCCACATCCTCTCTCCATCTATTTCTGGAGTTCCACACTGGGGGTCTTTCCTGTGTGAAAGCACCAGAGGTCATTTCAGCAAATGTCAAAATGACCCCACTGCTTTTACAGTTGGGAAACAAATAGCAGCAACACTCTATAAATACAAACACAGTCACCAGGGCCAGGAGTTTTAGTTTTGCCATAATGCACCTTTAAAGATGTATGACTGTGTGTGTGTGTGTGTGTGTGTGTGTGTGTTTGTTTTCAGGGACTAGCCTGGCATCTATGGTGATGTGTGCGGACCATCCTGGGCTGACATTCACTCTCTCCCTGGTCAGGACTGAGCCTACCTACAACCAGCCCATGCAGCAGTGGAGCTATGTCTCAGACTTTGCTGTGAGTTACTGTACCGTCAAGACTTGTCTGTCGTGGCAAGATGATCACAAACCCCCTTACTGAAATTGTACCTGTGTGTCGGTGTGACCTCTAGGTGCGTGACTACTCTGGGACCTACACAGTGAAGCTCATCCCCTGCAGTGCCTCTCCCAACGGGGAGTTCAGCATCCCTCCTGTCTGCCACCCAAGAGAGCCCCTCACTTTTGACATGGACATACGCTTCCAACAGGTTAGCCTCTCCTGACAAAAATCTACTGGCATGATTTAGAAAATCCACTAATCAGATTGGATTGTTTAACTTTTTTCCAGTGCAGTTTCACCTGTTTTTGAACATGTAAACATCTTGAAACAAGGCAGAATAAGGCAGACAACTATTAGTATCAAGATAATGCTACCTGATGTTTTTCCTTGTTTAAGAAAAATAAGACTTTAAGACTTAAGACTTTGTCAAATTCATGAACAGCCAACATCATGATCTGTTCTTGCTCTGTGTTCCAGGTGAGCGACCCGGTGGCAGCTGAGTTCAGCCTCAACACTCAGATGTTCCTGCTGTCCAAGAGGGAGTTGTGGTTGTCTGATGGCTCCATGGGCTTTGGCGAGGGGACTGATGCTGCCTTTTCAGAAGGTACTACACCAGCGCCCCCCAGGGGATTTGAATAATCATTACAGCTAAAAACCTCAATCAATCACCCTCAGTGAAGCCCTCTTTGCACTTCTTCCACTATAATACATCTCTCCTTCGATTCAGGCTCCTCCATCTATGGTCGTGTGATGGTGGACCCAGTCCAGAACCTGGGTGACTCCTTCTCTTGCAGCATTGAGAAAGTCTTCCTCTGCACCGGAGCAGACGGCTACGTCCCGAAGTATAACCCCACTAACAAAGAGTATGGCTGCCTGGCTGATGCTCCCTCTCTGCTCTACAGATTCAAGATCCTGGTAAGATACAAAAAGGTTTTATTGGAAACAAAATTAAGGAGTTATAGCAGATAATGTTATAGAATTGTGTGTGTGTTTTGCAGGACAAGGCCCAGCCAGAGACCCAGGCCACAGCATTTGGGGATGTTGCCTTTGAGGCCACTCTGGCCCAGGACACAGCTGGAGCTCTGCCTTTGGTCAAACAGCCAGGATCAGATGGCTTCTCACTTTCCTCATCGCCACTCTTCCAGGTCTTGACAAATGCTCACAAACACATGCATGCCTATACAACATACACACACACACACACACACACACACACACAGAGGGGGAATAGGCTCAAACATCCTTTGTTTCTGCTCCAGGTGGCTGCTGGTCGAGAATGGTTCATCCACACCATCTACACTGTCCGCTCCAGAGAAAACGCCAACCGCAATATTGGCAAGCGCAGCGTGGAGTACCTGCATCACAGCCTGTCCTCTGTTGAGCAGCCCGACACTTCCATCATGGCCCCCCGCCGCCGCCGTGCCGCCCCTGCTTTCTCAGGACCGGAGCTGGCCCAGGACATCGGTGTCGATAACAACCGTGGCACCAACATCCAGCACATCGCTCTGGACCGGGCGGACCGCATGGTGGTCAGCCAGCGCCAGCCCTGGGCTCCCGGCCGTGACCGCGAGCCCTTCCTGGAGCGCCCCCTGTTGGAAAGCTCTGGCAGAGAGCCGGCCGACACCTCCACCCTGCCCATGTTAGTGGGCCTGGCGGGTCTGATCCTCCTCGTCTGCCTCATCGCCACCATCGTCATACTGCTGCTGCGGCGCAAGAAGAGGGAAAAGGAGACCCAGTTCCCCCCTTACGCCACCTCTACTTCTTCCGCCTACAATGGCTACAGCCAAGGGCCAATGAGCATGTGGAGCAGCTCGGACAGCTCTGAGGTCTAAAGATATGACTGCCCCCCACCCCAAACCCTGTGCCCTCCCTGAAAAGACTATGACAGTCTCCTCCACCACAGTGCCTTCCAAGCCCAACTCTTCTAGCACTGAATAAGCCCAGTAAGACCTGTGGACGGCACAGTATGTCAGTGCTTCAGGCCTTTAGGCAGATTATGCACCAGAGTATTTTGAGGCTTACTGATGTCCAATGAAGCGTCTTCGTCATGGTTAGTGCTTGCTGTAATGTACCATGTACTGTAGGTTTCTGCCCCTTTTTTGCTGTCTATTCTGAATCATGGCTGAAAGTAGGAGCCCCCTAAAATGGTATTTACCTGCTTGATTGGTTGCCAAGTTGTAAAATCTCCCTCTTTATCCAAGGCTTGCAAATGCACGAAAATCCCAATTTAAGAAATGCAATTTATTCACACTAGTAAAAGGCAACCTTATTTCAATTTTATGAAAAAATTTGAATTTTCTATGTTCCTCCTTTAAAGATAACTAGTTTACCAAGGTGTTTTTTTATTATTGCAATTCATTGTGTTCATTATTTTGTTGTTTTGTGGAGTAGAGCAAAATGGATTGAATGTTAGTTGAAGCTGACCTTAATGAATGATAATGTGATAAATTCATGATTTTTTCTTTTTAGTATTGACTACTGACTGTTGTGCTTTAAAAGGCCTGCAGTACACTTGCCCACTGCTGAATACCAATATGGTGCTATTCAAAGGGATTGTAATTATTGTCATTTTAGTCTTTTGCGAATGCAGAACTATCATTCAGAATTTGTTTTTATACATTTTTTCAGGTCATTAACAATGTGGCTGAAATGACGTGCAAAACAGTCTGTGTACATATCAATACAGGACTATGAAAACAGAAAAGGTATTAATACACCCTGGTGAAACTTGAAAAATTATTAACTATACATCTTTGTGTTTTGTCTATCAAGTCCTAACAAAACAATTTAAATATGAAAATTATAATTATTCTTATACAGGTGACAGTATACATTAAAGTGCCAATTAGTAGTAGACATTTATCTGACCAATTCAGTTCAAATTGGTGCCTTATTAATTTTGTGATGATTTAAACACTGTTTGGATGTATACAAACTACAACTGCCAAATACAAATGTCCTTTTTTGAATCAGTGTCTTATTTAACGGAATGCACACATTTAAAAATTAGTCCTTTTTTTTTTTATTAAAAAAGGGGAAGTTTATTTGTGACGTTCAAAAAAGACATTTTCTACTTCACATAGGAAGGTAAGAGAACAACAGGTTTCTTAAAAATAAAAAAAGGGTACATATTGTTACAAGCAATGGAATGTGGTACAACCAACAGGCATAAATACATTTATCTTAATCAACTCAAGTACTAGTAAAAAAAAAAAAAAGGGCTAGCAAACAAAAAGCTAAACCAGCACAGCTGCAGTATTTGGGTAAGTCACTACGAGGCAGGCCTGCAAAAATGAGCACTTCCTAAAACCTTCTACAACCGGACGCTAATTAAGGTAGCGAAGTGAAGTTCAGTCCACTGGGAGGTTTTACACAGTACATCATCACAACCCGCAAAACAAACACAGACACTAGGACTAACTATACTGGAGCTGGCTGCCGCTCTCCTCTTCAGCCAATATACTGTATGCTGTACATGGGACAACTTTACAACTTGAGCTTTTTCCTGCGTCCGCGTCCATCTGGGGTCCCCTCAGACTTACGTTTCTGGGCCTGGAGAACAGGAGAAAATAATTAGGGATGGGAGGAAAACAAGCGGTGAAATCAAAGTCACTACTCACCAGACCCCTCTGTTTGGAGTTTGGACAATTCTGTTAGCATGAATAAGTGGCTTGATTCCTGCAAGCTGAGATGGATTTTTAACTTACCGATCCAGTCTTTGGGCCTCTTTTCTTTTTCTCAGCCTTCTCTCTCTCCTCCAGCTCCATGTTCTCTCTCTCTATCAGCGTGATCAGGGTGTTACATCGCCTCTGGAGCTCCTACACACAAATCAACAAGCACAACATTTTAAAATCTACACATTAAAAAAATAAATAAATAAAGATTTGGCCTCTGGAAAGAGAGTTTTACACTCTGAGCATCTTGGGCTACTCACCATAGCAGTCCTGGATTTGAGAAACCAGTCAAAGCGGAACTGGGGGGAGTTCCGGATGCACTGACGCAGCTCGTCGTACACACTCTCCTTGTCAAAGCCCAGCTTGTGAAGCATACAGATAAGGAAGCGGTCCTCCTCCTCCGTGTAGTTCTTGCCTTTGTTGGTGCCATAGGAGATACGTAGCTGGTGGAACGGAGCCTTGTAGCGACCAATCTGGGCAAGGAGAAGGCAAACATATTGAGGGATCATTAATTAATCAAGAAGAGGAAAGAATGTGGTGAAGAGGCAATTAAGGGATGAGTACAAGATTAAGAGTTTAAGCGCTAAGTACAACGCATATATCAGATAAAGTTAATTAATCATTTAAATCAGAAAATAATCTCCAAATGGCTGGCAGTCAGCTAACCTTAGAGTCCAGTGCTTTCTTAATGCTAATCCTTCTCTGGATCCTAGCCTCTCCTCTCTCTATCTGGGCCATGATCTTCTCAATGTCCTGCAGCTCATTGCAGCGCTCCCAGAATACAGCTGTAGGGACACACACAAACGTACGCAAACACAACGTCACAAAATATGCCAAAAAGTATAAAGTTGTAGTAGTATAAAGTTGGGCTTTACTTTGCGAATAGAGGACAAACTGAGTCATTACCAGAATATTCCATGACTTCTTCAGGAGTTTTGCCCTCAACCTCTCTGGCAATGTTCTCAATATCATCTCTTCCCCACTTCTCGTTGGCTTTGATGAACTGGTTGAAGTCACGTTTGTTCCAAATAGTGAAGCCCTGCAAAGAAGGTACAGTTGATGAAAATATGTACAATCAAGAACCAGACACAAAAGACTGTATTTTGTTGTAGCATATGAAAAAAGAAAATCAATTTTAATGAGGAAGCTGAATCAGTACCTGTGACAGGAGGTTCTCCTTCTCCTCCAGCTCCTCCTCTGTTAGAGCCTCAGCTTCATCAATCTTAGCCTGCTCCTCTTTCTGGTGCTGGGCCGAGTTGGGCATGTCTGGATTACGAGGAACCTAAAGAGACAAGGCACAGATTCACTTAGAAACGTATCGCAAATACATCCCACCTCCAACCAAATTAATTTGTACATTTAGCAAAGTCACTCTCAACTGAAAAGAGCACTTGTCTGTACCTTATAGCCAATGGTCTTCCTGTAGAACAGAATTTCCTTCTCCAGAAGCTCAAACAGACGAGGAGGGAAGAACTGGAAGTCCTGGACATTGGGCTGCTTGGGAGGACGAGGAGCCTGTGAAAGCGACAAAAGGACAGATGTTAGACCCTAGACATGATAATATACCATCCATCGTAAGAACACCACAGGTACAGATCCTTTTGCATTAACGCCTCAGATCCTGAGGCTGGCTCTAGAGCGATCTGGCCCTACCTTGGGTGCTTTGGGCTCACTGACTCGCAGCGCTTCTCTGAAGTAGGCATCCACAGCGTAATTGGCCTTCCTCTCTCTCTTGGGTGGCTCGATCCAGTTAGTGATGACCTGAATGAACAGAGAACAAAGTAAAGGCTCAAAAGTTCATGTTCTGGGATGTGGAAAACTAAAGACTGCACACTGATGTTGGCTGTTGTCTTTACCTTTTTCTTCTCTCTGTAGTCCTCTCCTTCAAATGTGTACACGCTGCTGTTCTCTGTGTCCATGGTGAAGTTTCTCAGAGAGCTCTCACCCAGGTTGGACATCTTCTCCTTCATCTCCATAGTCTAGTAGATGACATGATCACAATATTACCATCTCTTACGGCAAATTTTTTAAATATTGACGCACCTGTACATCGGTGGACAATCGAAACCGGTCAATTTGGGCTTTGGAAAGCTTGTTGTGCTTGTTTCACTGAGCCAATTACTTCCAAGACGGGGCAGTCTTTCATCTAGCCCAGTGGAGAGTGTGTTGAATTTGTGCAAAAGCCGAGAAAATGTGGTGTGTGATTTCTACAAACTGTCTGTGAAAGACAACAAAATTTTATTTCATTTAACTTCTCCTTTAATTTACATGTTTAAGTCCTTACTTGTTACAGAAACTTTTACCCCCAACACTCATGAACAGCTTAACCGGTTTTGTACATGTATTTGTATTAAATTCTTACAACAATTGCCGATACGGATGATATAAGTAGGGAAAATCGGATATCGGTATCAGCCTCAAAAATTCCTTTCAGTGCATCCCTAACTTAAAATGTTAACATATACAGAAATTTGTTAATTGGGAATAGAGTTTATCTGTGTCTAGACTCTCACCTTCCTCTCTCCCTTCTCCAGGATTACATCGATGTCGTCATCTGTAATCTCGCTCTCTTTGGAGGCAAACACATGAGTGGCGCCGTGGCGGATGATGGACAGCATCTCATCCTTGCCCAGCTTGTTTGCACTCGGGTCCACTAGTCTCCCTAAAATTGAGAAAAAAAAGCAGACTACTTAGTGACTCGCTCAAAACTCCAACCATCCCATTTCCCTTTCTGAAACATACAAATTTAAAACTTCACTGAGATCCAATCTGAACAACTGTCTGAATTACGGTTGCTAATGTGATTATCATATGGAATTTTCATTAACTTTTTTTTACGGTAGGTACAAACCACCCCCAACAAGTTAATTGTAGCTGAAGAAGACAGTGGCTGTACTAGGTAACTGTGTGGTGGGTGTGGATGTGTCTAACTATGAAAGTGTAGAAGGCCACTGATGAAAAACAAATGCAAGCCCAGCAAAGCTGATTTAAAAAAATAGACTAAGTAGACAAGAAGAAATACCTTGCTGGATGACAATGGAGTCCAGGCGCAGTTTCATCTCAGCCCTCTCCACAATCCTCTCCTCCACTGTGTTTTCAGTGATGAAACGAAACACGCGTACCTGCTTCTGCTGACCAATCCTGTGAGCTCGGTCCTGAAATGAACAGGTGAGAAGACGTTAGATTCTCCCAAATTGAATGGTTAAGTCCCCCACCGCAGAGCGCCCCAGGGGCCTAGCTTTCCCTCAAGTATCTCGCCTTATTCATCTCCCTCACTAGTTTCCCACCGTCTAAATAAGGAATACATCTACGAAAACGGTGAGTGGACCACCCACTCTCCTTTTTTGGGGGGAAAACAAAAACAAACTATGGCTACCAAATCACAAAAACCCTTTTCTAAGCCCTTACTGCTGAATAAGGAGTGGGGAGTTCACCAGTTCAGAGTACTGACCATGGCCTGAAGGTCAACTTGAGGGTTCCAGTCCGAGTCGTAGAGGATGACTACATCGGCCGTGGCGAGGTTGATACCCAGCCCTCCGGCTCTGGTGCTCAGCATGAAGATGAACTTGCTGCTGTTGGGCTCATTGTATGCATTGATAGAGATCTGAAACACACAAACATGACACAAAAATTAAGCTTCTTTTACTATATTCGCTCCATGGTTTCTTGAGGAAATGTGTTGATTGCTTAAATTCAGACTATTCTCTCGTAAATCATAACTGCTTATAAGAGCAGAGATGTAAACATCACACCTGTCTCTCCTCGTGTGGCGTCTGACCGTCCAGGCGACAATAACCATAGTTCCTCCACATGCAGTAGTCCTCCAAGATGTCCAGCATCCTGGTCATCTGACTGAAGATGAGCACACGAGAACCTGGACAGGAGGGAAGAAGTTAGCGGCTGTCAAAAAAAAATACAGAAAACCTACATGTATTCCCTGTATACTGAATCCTTAAGTTTCAATCGGATGCCAAGAAGATACCAGGTTGTAAAACCTCTTCATCTGACAATGTATTCTATCTTAATCCTTCATACAATACTTTCTTCATTATTTCTGCGTGATGTGATCTATTACATGTATCCACA
This sequence comes from Centroberyx gerrardi, assembly GCF_048128805.1. Classification (NCBI taxonomy): domain Eukaryota; kingdom Metazoa; phylum Chordata; class Actinopteri; order Beryciformes; family Berycidae; genus Centroberyx; species Centroberyx gerrardi. Next base: position 13,680,417 of record NC_135999.1, on the reverse strand, counting down.
TGGGTATGTTTTCCCTCTATTTTGTGTTTTGAAGCTCTAAACTGGGTAAGGGGTTGGGCAGTCACTTATGCTTGGTTATATTGGGTGGTAGTAAGGGATAGTGTTTGGGGGAATGATAGGTGGGGAAGGGGGTTGGATATTGTTACACAGTATCTTTTAATATTCTGTATTGTAAACATTCTATGAGACCATCAACACACCTTGGTCCTTCATCTTGGGTAGCAGCTTGTCCAGCACCATCATCTTGCCACTGTTAACCGCCAGGTGGAGGTCAGTGGTGTACGGGGGGCCGGGCTCGGCTCCGTCAAACAGGTACGGGTGGTTGCAGCACTTCCGCAGCTGCATCAGCACGTTCAACAGACGCATCTTGTCCATCTTGCCTGCCGAGTTCAGGATGTCGATGTCCTTCATCAGAATCTTTGTGTACCTGACGGGTTGTGACACCAGTTCCTTATATTACACACTACTGCACAGCAATCTAATGGCCATGTTTGGTGTTGCCGTGTAAAGATGTGCGTTCTAAACTGTGTATAGCAAATAAGCTCGGTACTAACGCTAAGCTAGCAAAGCCTTAGCTGGGGATGCTTACCACTCTCGCTGCATCTTGCTCAGTCCCACGTACATCTTGATCTCTTTCTTTGGGAGCAGAGATTTCTCTACATCTGCTTTTATGCGACGTAGCAAGAAAGGACGCAGCACCTACACAACATGCAAAACATGGCAGGTCAAACAAGTGCTTAAACCCAAATAAGAGTAATAACACCTTCAAATGAACAGGGATGTATGAGTAATGTCATTAGGAACATTTAATACATACAGTGTGAAGACGTTCGACCAACTTCTGATCACCCAAGCAGTTGTTTGTGTCAAACCAGGAATCAAAGTCCTTTGAAAACAAAACATCAAATTAGTACCAGAATACAAAACACTCTGTCTAAATAAGACTAAAACCATATTAGCTAAAGATATGATTTTTCCTTTCACACCCAAGAGTGGATACACCCTATATTGAAATGCCCTGTTAAGTATGTGCAATTATGCGTTTCTCACCTCTGATGAGTTGAAGACGTCGGGCAGCAGGAAGTTGAGCAGAGCCCACAGCTCATGGAGATTGTTTTGTAGGGGAGTTCCGGTCAGCAGCAGACGATTGGTGGTCTTAAACTCTCGCACAATTTCTGATAACTATGGAAAATCAAAGACATTTATGCTTCAGATGGAAACTGGAAAATATTCTGTGACACATCACTTTAAGCGATCATATTTGGGTAGCCGCCTAACCTTTGACTTCTCATTCTTGATCCTGTGGGCCTCGTCAATGACCAGGTACCTCCAGTTGAACTTCTTGAACACTGCCTTTTCAATGATGAGCATCTCATAGGACGTGACACACACATCCCACTCTCCTGGCAGCAGCACATCTCTGATCAAGGCAGTCTGAAAATTGAAGCAGAAAAAACAAAAACATTTTTTTTCTTGGCCTGCATTACATAGCAAGATTTCGGGTTTAAGAGGAACACAGAGCAATTTTGCTTAGTCTCACCAAGTATAAGGTGTAGTTTGGATAGCCACTTGTCATAAGCATGGGTTTATTTTCCATTAGAAAATCAGCTGTAACCCTCAGTAGGTAACCCACTCTCCCATTTCTCTCCCCTGCCGATAAACATTTGTAATCCATAGCCTAGCTTAGCTCAGAACGTGTGGTTACTCACCTCCAGAAGTTAATGTAACCTACAAAAGGGACCAAAAATGTACATTTTACCAGACTTTAAGTCCATGTTAATATTGCTGGCAATTAAGTTGGTATAGTTTAAATAAACGTAATCCATTCAACCCAAAACTCTTAACACTTACTCGAATCATTTGTTATTATTGAGCCAAAACCAAAGGCCAGTTGCATCACTATCACTATGGGCCCAGGTCCACAGTGTACTACTGCAATCATCAGCAGGATTAATGGCCTACAAACTGCACTGCTGTAATTGAAAATGCTGATACTGCACTAATAACTTCATTGCCTTGCATTATGGAAAAGAGGCTTTGCAACTATAGTGCTACAGTTTACTCAGAAGAAACGTGGACAGAATTGTTGCATATTTTCACATTAGGAACAGCAATAGGAGGCCTTGCAGAATGGCATAGCATTATAGCATGGTGAAAAGTTCCAATTAGATTAATCTTTGCTGAGAATTATGAAATTCTGACACCGCCTACCCTCTCATCTCTGTCTCCAATAAGGCAGACAGCGCGCAGCGAAGGCACCCAGCGCTTGAACTCGTTCATCCAGTTGTAGAGGGTGGACTTTGGCACCAGCACCATGTGGGGACCGGGGATGTTTCTGTAGTGCTTCATGTAGCCCAGCAGGGAGATGGTCTGCAGGGTCTTCCCCAAACCCTGAGGAGAAACAAAGAATATACACAGGGTGTATGAGAGGGAGAGTGGTAGGTGGAAAACACAACGATATAATACAAAAAAATATTTCTCAGTATGAGAAAGCACAAACCATTTCATCAGCCAGGATGCCGTTGATTCCGTTCTCATACAGAGAGATGAGCCAGTTCAGACCACGGACCTGATAATCCCTCATTTTACCCGATTTGACATCTAGTTGGGAGATGCAGAAGAACATAATCAAAACTTCAGTTTGCTACTCTTGCCATGTAACTGTGCTCACTGTGCCTTCCTCTCAAGCCTAAATAAAAGTGTATAACTGCTTACAGGAGGGGGAGTCATCAAAGCGAGTGCAGACATTAGTAGTCCTGTTGCTCTCGCTCAGAAGCTCTTCATCCTCCTCTTGCTCTGTGCGGCGATGCCGGTTGCTGTCGGACACAGAAACAGATATGATGCTTCAATGTTGACACGGAGTTTATCCTCATCAGGATGAGGACAAACTGAATTCCCAGTCAAATTTCAAAATCACCTTCAATTAGGCTACGTCTATTCAAGTCATAAAAAAAAAAGTCAAAACATTGCTAGAAAACAATTCCAACAAGACACATTCTGTTACATAACTACTCATCTGTAAAGCTGAACAATTTTTATGTTGTTTATTGGTTATGGACTCACTCTCCAGCAGAGAGCAGGTTCTGCTTCTCATCCTTCTTGATGCGGGGACGTCCTGGCTTCATCTTCAGCGGAGAGGTGGGTGTCTTCTGTGCTGCTGGTTGGATGAAATGAGCAAACACCTCTGTTTGCTTCAACAGGTACTCAAATCTGTTGGTCCGGTCCGTTTGCTACACACATGAACAAAAAAACAGTTTACTCATTTTTCTAAGAACAGATTGATGTACCATGTACCACAAAAAACTATGGCAACTAAAGAAAGTAGGCTAAATAGTGGAAATAGAGTTTCCTTACCACTTTCTCTTCATAACCTGGTGTAGAATCCTTGGTCTGGGATGAGGATGCATCTTGTCCATCCTGCCCAGCTTCTGAAGATGACTCTTTTCCAGCATCTGAAGAGTCAGATTTCTCCTGAGCAGAAATAAGCGTACAGAAAGCAATCTTGTTTATTAACCAGCTTGTGAAATTTCGACAGCTTTGAATGGTGAACCGGCAAAATCCTCCCATTCTCCGATTTTAACTGAAACTGAACACAAAGTGCAGCGCAAGACAAGTGGCAGTGCTGAAGGATCCCTCAGTTAACAGCCATTGCCGCACTGTGCCGTGAAAACAAAGACATGGATGGGACAGCTGAGCGAGCTGTAGCGGATTTACTTTCATGGGGCTCCCAAAAAAGTGTTGGATCACAGTAACCGGCTATTCACCCAGCGAGTTTGATTTGGGAGTAAACAAAAGCACACTGAGACTTCTGTGTTATGATCAATTGAGAGCTAGCGGGGCTAACAAAGCTAGCAAGAGCGCTTATGAAACGGGCTGGCCTCGTTGTGCTGTGTTTGCGTGATAGCTACAGTCCCGGGTAGACTGGACGGAGCTGTTGTCGTCAGCTAATGCTAGCTCCGTGGCTAGCTAGCTCAAACAGCTCGCACTAGCGAAGGGAAAGTTTTACATACAATGAATTAGAGAACCGTGTAGGTGCGGGACAAGATTTTCAACCACACATCGACTTCTCTCATAGGTCTCTAAGAGATGTGCGAGGTTGTATAAGAGGTAATACCCGTTTTAAATCGTCTCACCTCCACTCCTCCGGTTTCTTCAAGTTCAGCCTGTTCTTCCCGCTGTTCCACGCCGTTTGCACTTTCGGACATTGTTACCGAATTTCCTCTTCGATTCAAATATATAGTCCGTTATTTGATGATTGAGTATTTCCGTATGAAAGCCGTTGAAGATTTTCTGAACTTCCACACGGCAAATGGGAACTATCCTTTTGTTTATAATGAAAGACACCGGATGGTCACAAGCAGCACATTCGCGCTAGCAAGATCTTTCTCCGCGACCCGCGTTCACACGGCGCTAACGTTACCCGGTGTGTGCGCTCTGTCGCGAGACTTCAGTGGAGGTAGGTTCCGATGCTACCTTCATGTACTGTCGGGAATATTGTAGTTACGAATACAGGGTACATAAACGATCTGAACAAGTGGTAAGTACGACTGGGAAAGTTGGACATGACAGGTGGCCTGTACTTAAATTTTACTTCACTGAATTATATTCAAGATTAACTGATTAACTGCTGAAAAATCACGATGAACTGACCACAATGGAAATAAGCTATTGAGCTTTATTGTGTTATTCTTGATGTGTTTTTGTTTTTTTAAACTGTACTGTGTGAAGATATTTTTGTGGCTGAATCTTATGCTGCCTTCAAATGGGGTCGTGTTTACCGTGTTCATGAGAAGAGTCCATATGAACGCCCCCCTCCTGTGGTATTCACGACTTCAGAAGTGGAAATTTTCTGAAAGCTCCGAGTTTACGAATCGTGTACACGACTTCCCATGTGGTAACCACGAGCTCACGAGTTCCATTTGAAGGCGGCATTACTCATGTACTTGTTTTTGATTATCGAATGAATTCAATCAATCAATCAATCAACTGGATCAAACATATTTTGGAAATTTATCCCAAAATTGAAAGCCCAAAAAGGCCTAAAATTTGTGTGATACATGTGAGGTTTATGGGGCAAAGAAAAGAGAGCATGGAAGTTGTGTCAACAACTGGTGGTATAACTTACATTTTATTATTGCATGTTATTGTTTGGCATCCTATGTAAATAATCAGAATTTTGTTTCTGTTTTCACTCTGTTTGACTTTAATTGTCACGCATTTATGTTTTTGTTGAACTAATTAAAACATCAATTAATGGCCTGATGCTACCACTGTGCCACTTGATTTTTGAAATAAAATAATAGCCACCAAAATATTACAGGGTCCATTTAATATTATTTACGACCAAAAGCTCTAACGACTTTCGAGCTCCAAAGTACGAGTGCACGAGGTGTAAATGAAGGCAGCACATTGAAATGTACAGAAACTGCACAAAATGTGCGCGCCTCCTTTCTTTCACAATTTGACTATTAATGCAAGATACTCAACCATTTCGTCCACGGATCTTAATTTTAGCTGTCAAGTGTCTCAAAATACTATAACAAACAGGCAATGACAAGGCGAAAATTGCTTCGCGCAGGGGTCCTACCAATATCCCTGTCCATTGGACTGACGTCGGTGGAAGGTTAATCAGCTGATTCAAGCAATCATAAAAAGTAACCAAAATAACCCTGTTTTTACCTGTCAAAAGACGTTTAACGTCCATTGACAATTAAGGATTTTCTGGTTGGATAGTGTTGTCATGCTTTATTTGGGTAAGCACAACGTATAAAGTTTCTGTATCGTGTTTATACACGGCAGCATTTATGCTAAGTCAGTGGCACCTAACGTTATACTCGGCTAGGCCTGTTTTGCTGCTTTGTTCATTTTTAGCTAGAAGCAATGAGAATTATAGCTGTCGCTATGTAGCAAGAGAACTGGCTCCATCAGTCGCTTGCTAATTGAGAGAACTGGAAGTTGTATTTAGCTTTCGAGCCATGTTTCAACTGCCAGACGTGGAGATATTCGTAAAAGTTACATCTAGCTTTTAACATGCTAGCTCGTCATTACCAATACAGTGAGAAGCAGTTAGCGCTAGCTCGCTGTCACGGTGATGTTTGATCGGGTAGGAACAAAGCAGATGTCAATCCGCATTAAAATGTGTAAATGCTGTGTTTACGTTTGCGTAGCTTTATTGTTGTTCAGCCAGATATCAAACTGTCATATGGAAAAATCTGGCCCGCACCTCCATGTAGTGTTAAACAAAACATGATTGTAGTTAACTGACCAATTTCAAAGTGTCATCAGTTGTTTCTCATCTACTTTCTCTAGACTGTCATCATGGACAAGATTTTGGAGGGCCTCATCAGCTCCAATCACTCTGTTCCAGTGAAGAAGGCCATTGTGAAGAAGGTAGTGGAAGCAGCAGAGAAAGAGGCGACAGAGGAGCAGTGTCAGGCGCTGTACACTCTCACAGCCCGCCTCATCTTACTGGGTGAAGACGCCTTTCAGAAGCAGGTGGGCTTCCAAGTCCTGGAAGCCTATGCTCGCTACCACCGGCCTGAGTTTGAGCGTTTCTTCAGTAAAGACTTTGTCCTCGGTCTGCTGCAGCAGGGCTACGGCCAGCTGGACCGCAAAGACCCGGCCATAGTGGACTACATTCACTGTTGCCTGCGGCTGCTCATCAGCTGCCCCTCGGTGCTGGAGATCTTCAGCATCATCCAGGTGGAGGTTTTAAGGATGGTGTGTGAGCGCCCTGAGCCCGCCCTGTGTGCCCGCCTGAGCACCATGCTGTCGGACTTTGTGCAGTGCATCCCGAGGGACAAGTCGGCCATTTTGTTCTGCCAGCAGCTGGTGAGGACCATCAGTTACTTCCACTGCTTTGCCAGCCAAGAGCGGGAGCTGAGGGAGTATGTGGGTCAGGTGACTAAGGTCAGCGCGCTGCTGCAAAACATCTGGAAGGCTGACCCAGCCACACTGCTGCCCTCGCTGCAGGAGGTCTTCGCCATCATCTCCTCCACAGGTGAGACTCCTGCCTATGGACAAATTGCTATAATACACATGGTTCCAGTTAAGTATAATAGTACACCATTTTGTTTCGCTGAGAGAATATCGAGAAAACTGACTTCATTTTTCTGTAGGGTAAGTTGGGGTACCTAGAGTAGATCTATATGTTTTATAGAAGCTTAATAATGGCAAGAATATTTGAAACAAGAAGGTATACAGATTTCATTCATAGATTCAAATCCTTAACCTAGCATAAACCATAAATAATTTTAGTATTCCTTGTATGTACACAATTGGATTCAGCAAGTTATGCTTTTTTATTGTAGATAATTTGATTTATTTATGACTTTAGTGTGCATGCCAGTAATGAAAAAGATTTGCATAAGGCAGCATGAACGCCATGACCCATTCCCCTCTATCCCCCTCTATGAAGAGCGGCAATCATGCCAGGTTTGTTGGCACATGATTAGCTGACTTTGATCCCATAGCTTAGTTATCTATTTATATAGGTTGGATGTTTGACAGGATAAGAGATAAGGTTTTCATTGCTTGCTAAAATTTGTAATCTTCCATATTATTGGCACATTGTTTCGTTTTGGAGGTGGTGGCCTCAGCATACACATGGTGCATTCAATTTACTTTCAAATCCTTCATTGAACAAGTGGATTTTCTTCAAGAACGTATGTTGAAAAACTTGCCACAAGAATGTAGTTAAATTCAGCCTATTAAGACTGAGAATGAATGCATCATTAACAAAAGAATTGCATTTTCCATTATGATTTTCAACTGATTGAATTGACCCCAGCCCTGACACCTACATATAAGTTGATGTCACACTCTAGGTCTAATTTAAAATGTATCATTTTACATCACTTATTGCCCATTGCAACAAAAAGCACAATAGGGTTGTGTAATTCTGTTTTCATTTTTATTGTGTGTTCTTTGCAGACCCTTCCTTTGACCCCTCCATTGCCCTGGCCTGCCTGGTCCAGCACATCCCCCTCCAGATGATCACAGTGCTCATCAAGAGCCTCACCACAGACCAGAATGTCAAAGATGCTAGCATGACTAAGGCACTCTGCAGGTTCGTTCACAATGCTAGTAATGTGAGATGAATGGGTGTTGCAGTACTTTGAATTCTTTGAGAATTATACAAATTATGATGCACATGCCCAAATCTGCACATTCTGTACATGTTGCCTACATCTGTAAATATGTATATATTGGATATATGTGTGTAGTTTTTTACAACACATGCCTACATGCCTAGACATTTTCTGTGTACATGTATAGCCCTCCTGTTAATGTGAATGAGCTACATTTTGGCACATCATGTATAGATGCTGTATTGTCATGTTTTTTCTTCATATTCTCATATTCCTTTTATTGGTCATATTGTATTTCTAGATTTTTAAAAATGTTCACTCATTTCATACAGAAGATATTTCACATTCTTTTTAAAAAAAATGTTGTCCCCGTAATTTCTCCTGCTACTACTGGTGTTATTTTGCACACTCCCTTATTGTTGCAATCCATACTTTTTCATAGTCTCATTTTCGCACACATTTCTCCTTCATGTGTGCTCATGTGGAAATCCTCAATTGAGTTTGTTTACATAACCCTGATTTGCTCTGCTCTTGTTTATCTTTGTATTTATATTTGATTTTTTTGGGGGGGGTTGTGCCCTGTTACTGTTTGTTGCCGTAACAACCGAATTTCCCCACGGGGACCATTAAACTTTAATTTTATCATGACCAGTATAGGCAGATCTTATGTTTTTCAGTTAATCTGTTTTATCCATCCATATTATTGTCAATTATTTACACTCTCGTGCTCTTCTTCTGTCCATCTAGGATGATAGACTGGCTCTCCTGGCCTCTGGCCCAACACGTTGACATCTGGGTCATTGCTCTGCTGAAAGGACTGGCTGCAGTTCAGAAGTTCACCATCCTCATAGACGTCACTCTGCTCAAGATTGAGCTGGTGTGTAGTGAGAGTTCCTCTTTTTGATTCATCATTGACCTCAGGAAGGAGTTAGACAGAAATTGTATGCATCATTTTATACCTTCATGGTTGTTGGAGAGTAATAACCAAAGCAGATCACACAGAAATGTATGGCTATGATAATTTATTTAGAGCTGGTAATGGGACTTATTTACTTATTTACTTAGAGGCTACTCCTCAGTTCTTATAAATGTAATCATTTTTATCTATACCCATAGGTGTTCAGTCGTCTGTGGTACCCCATTGTGCGGCAGGGGGCACTGGCTGTGCTCTCGCATATGCTGCTAAGTTTCCAGCACTCTCCTGAGGCCTTCCATTTGGTAAGGGATCTCCTCTGTCCTCACAGCCCATTTCCCTCTCATATGGCCCCTTTATTGCTTTTCTCATTTTCTTCTCTTCTGGCTTAAATTACTTCAAGGCCCCATAGACTTCTTTTCCCTCAACCCCAGGCCCGGCACAGCTCTCCCACTAATGATGTGTGAAGCACTTAAATGCTGAGCAATGGTCCTTCAGTTGGCCAATTTCATTAGTATCTAAAAACATCCTACTCTAGAAAATACTTACCTAATGAGAATGAACCCTCCATAGGATTCCTCATGTATAGCTACTGTGTGACTGACCACCTAGCAGATGTTTATGATGATATTAACAGTACCAACCAATACATAATATGAATTCTCTTCCTCCCTCGCTGTCCCAGGTCGTGCCACATGTGGTGCATCTAGTCCAATCCTTGAGGACAGATGGCCTCCCCACCAGTAAGGCTTTCTTACTGCAGTTCACTGAGCTCATACACTGCATGATGTACCAGTACTCCGGCTTCCCCGACCTCTACGACCACATACTAGAGGCCATCAAGGTAAAAGAACACAGGACACCTCATACTATAAATATTCTCATGTATGAAAGTATTGAAGAAAATGTTGAATCCACCAGGTACAAAAGAAGGTCATTTTTAACGTTGCGTAAATAATGAAAGCATTAGACTTGCTGTTCGTTATAGTTATTGCATATCTTACCTGCGACCTTTTTTGCCAAAGTGTGTTCTGCATCTAATTCATTATTTTGTTTTGTTTTGTTAGGATCTCCCAAAGCCTGGAGAGGAGAAGATCAAGCTGGTTTTGAATCAAAGTGCCTGGACGTCCCAGTCCAACTCATTTGCCTCTGGTCTGCTGAGGCAAGCTGGGAAGTCTGAGACGGGTAAGACGGGCCTGGTCAACCTGGGGAACACCTGCTACATGAACAGCATCATCCAGACCCTCTTCATGGCCACTGAGTGAGTCCTGTACACACACACATTTCATAAGAGCACATATAAATCACAGATGTGTATGAAGTTTTTAGTGCTCGTTTCATTCTAGTCTATTTGCTGTGATACATAAGGATTTGAGTGGGACGGTCTATGAGTGTAGTTAACTTCCTTTTTATCCCAGTTTCAGGAGGCATGTTTTATCATTACATCTAAATGGTACCAACACTTTGATGAAAAGGCTTCAGCTGCTCTTTGCTTTCCTTGCACACACTCAGGTTAGTGTTAATCAGTGTACTGGATAATACTGAATATTAGTGTTGGTGGACAACAACATGGGATGACACGGAGGTGTGTGTGTGTGTGTGTGTGTGTGTGTGTGTGTGTGTGTGTGTGTGTGTGTGTGTGTGTGTGTGTGTGTGTGTGTGTGTGTGTGTGTGTGTGTGTGTGTGTGTGTGTGTGTGTTTGTCTGTGTCCTACAGAGGGCAGCATATGCTCCCAGGAACTTCTTTGAGGCATCTCGTCCTCCCTGGTTCAACGCAGGCTCTCAACAGGACTGTTCTGAGTACCTCCGCTTTCTTCTAGACAGGTAGCACAACAAGCACATTCAGTGAATCAAAAGCAATAGGATTATGTCAGCTAATCACTTTGTCAGTTTAAAAGACTGATTATTAAAATTGCTTTTTGAACAATGTCGCCCCTCTTCAAATGAGTGAAATCAGGCAAAATGACTGCCATAGATCTAATGTTACACATTTGTGAATACTGTTATAATGCCAGAGATGTTCATGTAAGTTTCCACAAAATTGGCCTTACCACATACAAAACAACGTTAATAATTAATTGAATACAAATGCCTTTGCTCTATAAGACCCTAATGAACTAAAGGGGTTGCCCAGTTGGAGTTTACTGATGTAAGCTATACTTTTTAAAAAGTAAACCATGTGACTAAGGGCATGTTGTGAAGATAGAATGGATGTAGTAGAATAGCATAGGAATGGCATTAATGATCATCAATGCACAGTTGTATATGTTGAGAGTATACCTGTCTCCTGGTGTCAAGGTTGCATGAAGAGGAGAAAACCCTTCAGGTCCTGGAATCAGCCAACCCAAAGGCCGCCTCCCCTGGCGTCACAGCCAGCAAAGACCCAGGGGCTCAGACTTCTACCGAGGGAGGTGAAGAGTCGCCTTTGACTCCAGTAGAAACCAAACCTGGGAACGATACGAGGACTCTGATAGAAAGGATGTTTGGTGGGAGACTAAGCACAGGTATTCGCTGTATGCAGTGCAACAGCATCTCTAAGAAAGAGGAGCCCTTTACAGACCTCTCTTTGGCCTTCTGTCCCTCTGCCACCTCCCAGGGCGGCCCTCAAATCGAGGGGCCCTCAGAGGAGCCCAAGGGTCTTTGCCAAGGATCTGTCAACGGTGGCAGTGAAGTTCCTGAACAAGGCCTGGTCAAACCCCCGGCTAGCAGTGTCCATTTTGTGCCAGCGACAAATGAACCACCTCTCTCTGTGCCTGACCTGGTGAACTATTTCCTGGCTCCAGAGATCCTGGATGAAGAGAATGCCTATTTTTGCGAGAAGTGTGGCTCGCTGCAGCGGGCAGAGAGGACCATGAAAGTGGTGGCAGCACCTGAGTACCTGATCCTCACCCTGCTGCGATTCTCTTACGATGCCAAATGCCATGTCCGCAGGAAGATTCTGGACAACGTCACCATCCCGCCACTCATGAGACTTCCTGTGCATGCCCCTTCATCGCCTAGAAAATCTTCCTCTTCCGCCTCCTCTCCTCTGCAGGTGGATTCTCCCGAGAGCAGCGAGAACCTGGCCAAGAAGCTCAAACCATCGCAACAGGATGAGGAGGAAGAGGAGAAGGACAGAATAGATGGAGCAGAGGAGATAAATAGAGGAGGAGGAATGCAAGTCCAGTCAGTGCCCTATGTCCTTAGCTCAGTGGTGATGCACTCTGGGATATCGTCAGAGAGTGGCCACTACTACTCCTACGGTCGTAACATTAACGGGGCAGATGGAACACAACACCCAGCCAATTACTTTGCCCTGGAGGAGGATTTGGGGAACGGCCAGGCAGAGCCTAGCCTCTCCACTTGCTCTGCTCTCTCAACCCCGCCCGAACAAAGAGAGGCACTACTTAATGGTGGCCAGGAGGCAAGGGATTGGCTGCTGTTTAACGATAGCAGAGTGACATTCACATCCTTCCAATCGGTGCAAAACATTACAAACCGTTTCCCCAAGGACACGGCTTATGTGCTCATCTACAGGAAACAGGAGCTAACAGGACAGAACATTAATGGAGGACTGACGGCAAATGGGATGAGACTGAGTGCTGAGCCTCCCCTGCAGAAAGAACTCCTGGATGCTATTACCAAGGATAACAAGCTGTACTTACAGGTGAGGTGAGGGTGCCAAAAGATTGGGGGGGGGGGGGGAATCTTCCCACATAAAAGCCTACTCTTTTCCACTTAAGCCAGTTAGTTTCAGGACAAAAGTTTCCAGCTCTAGCCTGTCAAGCCAGAGTGCCAGAATCTGTACATTTTGCCATTAAATGCAGACCAAGTGAGAAGTGATTGACATTAGCACAAGTATTTAATCTGCTGCTGACTATGGGAGTCATTGGACATTCAGACTGAATCACTGTGCTTCTTTTTTCCACTGGGTATGCATTTGACTGATAACACCATTACCACTAACTCTCTAATGGTGAGGTTATTATAGAATGTGAAACAGTTGAGATGTGTGTGTGTGTGTGTGTGTGTGTGTGCGTGTGCGTGCGTGCATGTACAAGTTTCTCTTGGATGGAAAGTGGCTCAGGAAAAATAACTTACTTTTACAGATAACTGAGAGCCCATAGACTAGAGGAAAGTTTCTTTGACTACACTGAACCTCCTGTTATAAGACGGGAGGTGTAATTTCACGAGTCATTGATCTGTGCTGCGCTGTCATTCCTCCACATTTGTATAAGTGACTGAGGTGAATCGCCCCTAGAGGGTGCTGTAACAGTATTAAGTGACGGTACTGATGCACCGACTCTCAATCGCATGGTATCACACCATTGCAAACTGTGACCTTTACTGGTTGAGACAAAGTTATGGAGTTAAATCTTTGGCGTAGCTTAGGTATGTGTTTTACTTCTGTCTACAGGTTAAAAATGATCTCACCTGGAAACATTTGAATAACTGTCTCTTTCCTCTCTGCCCTCAACAGGAACAGGAGCTTAACGCTCGGACCCAGGCTCTCCAGGCTCCCTCGTCCTCCTGCTCATTCAGGCCCAACGGGTCAGATGACAATGACCCACCAGGGAGCTGCGGCCCCTCTGGTGGGGGAGGAGGAGGAGGGGGCTTCAATACCATCAGCAGACTGGTCTTCTGAAAGAGAGAGGCTAGAGGAGACCCAGAGGAGACCGGCACTAAGAGAGTCCCGGTCCGCTACTGGACCCTCATACCATAGATGTGCACATAACCTCATAAAAAGAGCACTGAAGATGTCTAAGAAAACACACATACACGCACACACACACACACACACACACACCAGTGTTAATTTTGGCCCTAGACTAGATTTTGATTGTCTTTTGACTAAAATTTTGTATTTATTCCATTGTTTTAATCAGAATTAATCCTGTTTTTTTTATTTAGATTTAGGATTTTTGAAATCTCAACATTTTAGTCTACCATTGTCACACCTTTGAGGTGGACAATACACATTAATGCAAATTTATTCTCTCCCTAAAGGGGAAAACATGGCCAAATATAATTTGATGTTAAAAAAAAAAAAGCAAATTGAATGACCATTGAATACTGAATACATTTTAGGCCTTACATACTTGATAAAAATGCAAAATCGTTTTAGCCTATAGTCGTAGTTCATATTATCTGGTTTCCATCAAAGAATAGTTCTGCAACATATGATTGTTAATAGTCTTTGCCATAATTTTTTGAAAATTAACACTGACACACACACACTCACACGTGCATGAGCAGTGCACACTACAGACTTGAGAAAGCACTCAAATATAAGAGAGACGGACAGAGACTCTTGATTTGTCATGGTTCTGTAACCATAACTCGACTCTCTTCCTCAAGTGGAACCTTCATTTACTTTTCTCATTTGCATGCAACTTTTCTTCATGAGCTATGGAGTTTGACTTTTTTTCAAAGATATTTGGATCTTTGTAATATTACGTGTGCTTTGCCATTTTAGATGTTTCATATCACATGCAATAAATGTACATATGACTTCAAAATTCATTCTAAATGATCATGGGACATGAACTCTCTCCATGAATACTACATAGTATACTTAAGTTACAGGAGCAAGGTATTTTCAATATGAACATATTTAAAGCTGTTTTCACACTGTTTGCTGGTGTGATTTACAAAGAACAAAATTGCATACTAATTAAGTAAAAATCTTTGACTGCAGTTACAATTTGACAACATTATTTTAATGGATTACTCTGATTTGTTCATTCAGGGAGACATTTTGTTTATGCTGGTTTTATGTGCCTTTTGATATTTAATGCAGATTTTGGAAGACGAATTTGTCGGGATATACACCTCAGTCTTGCTGTACAGTGATGATATCCAATGTAAATGCTTTACCATTCCCTACAGTAAATATAAATTGGTCTTTTTTTGTTTGTTTTACTTGACCAGACAGGCCATTTAAGAAAGTTATTAACAATGGCATGTTGACAAAGGGAATAAGGTGGGCAGGGGTTGGAGATTATAATATAAATGGAATACTGAACATACAACACAGCAAACAGAAACATAGTACAGAAATGGGGAACATATAAAGCAATTAATGAATCAACACTATTGAGCAACAGCAAGACGGAGCAACAGGTGATTTGTGGAAATTTCTGTGGAGAAAACAGCAAAGTTATGTGTGTGTTATTAGTGCTCATGCATACCAGTGTTTGTCAGCTTCACTTGCTTGACAAATTCCCATAATGCTGCATTTCCACTGCAGAGAATACATTAACCAAATGGAGTAGCCATCTGTGGTATTTCTCAGATGACTCTTGAAGCATGTTTGCCTTCCTTTTGGGGTTCAAATAGATCACCTGCATCATTTCCTTTGTTTCTTACACTACTGACAGTCCTACTCATCCCCATTGCCAGTTTTCCTTCCATGGGCATAAATCTAACAGAGGCACGATAGATTTGAAGGTGCAGACTAGAGCCTTTTTATTCATCAGTGCCCCAAAATGTGAAGAATTACATGTCAAATCCTGCAAGAGTGTCATTGCTACTGCTAGTCTCTGTGATTACATAGACATTATTCAAATAACTTGCTTAGTGGAGGACAGTGATATGATGATTGGAGGTGATATTGTTGACAGCAAAGGCAGAACTGTCACAAGTTACACAAAGCATCAAAATAAATGCATCGTCCCATGAAACAGCTTCCATGCTACAGTCAAAGTTTGTGTACTGCAACACAGTACACAACACTGGAAAGATCTAAACTGACTGTAATACAAAATGGAAAAAATATATACTCATTGTACGTAGCTTTTCTAAACCTAAAAATATGTTTGCCATTGTTATGCTGATAGGCTGTGAAACAATAAAGACATATTTTTTCCAGTTTTGCTCAAATGGAATTGAGATGCCACTACAGACAAAGCACAATCTGAAAAGGGAAGTGGGAAATGGCATGCAATCACTTAGTATTCCCACTGGTGTACAATGACAGTAGTAATGGAGCAATAGCAAATTATTTGAAAATGTGCCATTTTTACTATTGTGCAACTGACATTACAAAAACACTGCAGTAGCACTAAAGCTGTCAAAAGGGCATTTGGTAAAATCAATGACTCTCAATTATTAATCAACTAAACCATTACAGTTTCCTTCTCACTCGATTTTGTCAAAATTTTCATTCTCGGGAATGGTGTGATATTAGATATTCTTTTGCAATATAATGATATATTAGGCTATATTAGGCTTTTATAGGTGGCATGCATATTTATAGAAATAGACTTCTATTACGAATGCAAATTCTGTGTACAGATAAGTCATTCAGGCTATACATGCTGCTCAGTAAGGTCTGGTTGGAAGACTGCTGAACTCAATGCTCTGCAACTCAAACAATCAATTTAACACACTGTTTTCAGTGGAGCTCACATAAACTAGAGTTGTACTTTCTGAAAACAGCAGCAGAGCTGGAATGAAGCCAATTAAGGCACAGGCACACAGACACAAACACACACAGTCTCACCATGCTTAGACACTTACTAATATCGTAATGGATTTTGATGGATCAAGAACATGGACTATTTGAAATGATTACACTTTGATTTGCAGTGCTAATGATATGGTGTCCTGCAAAATAATTCATTAACTGGAAGTGTTGTGCAGCCTGTAATTGCTCCCTATTTCTTAATCAATATTGTGACTGCTGAAAGAGATAAATTCCCTGTACAATGGCAAAGTCATTAATCACAGAACAGACTAAAAGGCAACATCCATTGGGGGAAGCGTTTACCATTACAATAGCATTCCAATAAGATTCCTCAGATACCATTCTGAGTCCAGAGGAAACACATCTTTACCACTGGATTAGCCCAGTTAGAGAGATGCTCTGTGTCCAGGACATTGATCAAATTTAAGAAAACACATCGATAGTAGGTCTACAACTATAGCTCTTTATAATCAGTGTAGCAAAAAAGTTACTGATGTTTGCTGGCTCTTTATTGCATTTAGAATATCATAGCCTATATAAATCTCAGAACTGGACAGGTTTGCAGATTCGAGCTCATGTTAAGCATTACTAAAAGGAACTACAGTATATCTCTGATAAATGTTAGAATAGCATACTATACACCTATATAAATATCACTCCCTATAAAAATATTATAGCAATTTTATAGTGATGCCAAATGAGGTAGAAATGCCACAAAGTACGATAAGGTCACTATAAACTCAGTAGCCTATTGAGTATCACAAACACACTGTATGTCCCTATAGGAATATTGTAGGAATATTATGGCGATATTTCGTAAGGGAATACGCACGCATTGTGGATAGTGTAGTTTAGACGTACAAGGATTTGGTGGGACCTTTCGTCAACACAGAGGCGGATCCTTTCTTTGTCTTTTCTTTATCTTTCTGAAGCCATTCTTTTTGGCATTCAGTCAGAGATGCATAACTCTATTACATCATATGGCCGATGTTTTATTTTCCAAACAGCCATACAGTCTTTTGTTGTTTTTTGGGACGAAACATAAACCATTTTGGAACTACATGTCCCATGGTTAAAGCACTATAGTTTTCCCTGCACGCCGCCGCCTCTCCATTCCGTCTTCCAAACTAGTGTCAAGCGAGACAGAATGAAAAATAAGACTTCCTGTCATAACTTTCAAAATAAAATCATTAATGACGAACTTGACGTTACAATATTTTTTGGTAGGTAATGGCACGTTAGTTAAAATAAAGGACACCTTGATGGATGACTCTGTACGAATGCGATTGTTGTTGTTGTCTTTGAATGTCCTTTTCACAATATATTTGCACAGCCATATATAGGACAATGCAAGATGTATAGGGCTGCTAAAAAATCATAAACAAAAGCTCAAACAGACACAACAACTTACACTAGACAACTTGGATGGCTACTAACTTGAAAAGTCAATTTTAAACCATAACATTGGTCCTAACGGCTATACAATGGAACGTCCAGGACCAAGTGACAAGACAAGTCTTTTATTTTGAAGGCAAAATTGCTAAATTTCCGGTGCCGTTCCGTCTATCTCTGGTTAGCTTGACGCAGCCGTGTTCCAGAGGAGGGTGAGTTGAGGGAAAGACGGAGCCACCCTGTCAATCACAATTAAGGAACCATGGGAGTAAACTGGTAGGGAAGATCGGCGAAACCACTGTGTTTATGGTGAAAAAATATTTGAATTGGCGGACAGACGACAACTATGCACCGGTACACTGAGGGACATAGACATCTAATCTCGCCAAATGGGAATCGCTTCACTTTGACGGGAATTAGCGTAAAGCGTTTCACATAATAACAAACTTGGCGACTTTCACTTGCTTGCGCCTGTTTTTGCCACACAACGTTTCAGTTGGGATAAAATACACAAGTCATCGTTGATATCTGTTGAAAAGGCGGCGTCACGGAGGTTTATATTCACTCCAACCTTAGGATATACCCGTTTATTTGATTTTAACTCGTGGAAAATCTGGTCTGTGCATTTCAGAGGACTGCGTTGTCGGTGAGTCGACTTTCGAGGAAGGAGTGACGGTATTTATCGCTCCCTAAAAACACCAAATCCTAGCTCATACAACGTTGTAACTTTTTTTGACTTCACTGTTTGAGCCGTCTGTCAACGTTTTCCAGGTGCAGGACCCCTCCTCAAAACAAACAAACAAAAACAATCACCGCTCAAACTCCAGGGAGAGGAAGAAAGGAGCAGATATGAGTGGGGGAGATGTGGTGTGCTCGGGGTGGCTGAGAAAGTCTCCTCCTGAAAAAAAGTTGAGACGTTACGTAAGTGCACTTTATATCATATTTGTCACGTTACAATAAAGTAACCTATCACACATAAAACAAACCACTTCCCTTGTACAGATTTATTTGCAATGGTTGGGCGCTGAGTGTGCAGTGACAGACACGTCTAGGCCTCATGTTGTGTGCATTTCATGTGTTTTGCTGGTTTTCTTGAACCTGAAACGATGGTGTTAGCAGTGCACGCCTCGGCTTCTCAGAGGTACATTTACGTTTCAGTCGTTTTCTCACAGTTCAGCGAGCAGGTAGGGGTGTCATTGTGGTGCTCAAGGGCACTTCAGCAGGGCACATGGCTGTTGTTGGGGTCAAACCCGAGACTTTCTAGTTACAGGACTGGCTCTCTAACCGCTAGTCTACACTGCCGCCCATCCAGCTAATAGACACTTTGATAAAACGTCACAGCATTGCCTCTGCTGATCTGATGCGTTCTCTTCCTGAAGACAGATGTGCAACGGACCCATAGTACTACATTCATTAACAGGGAAAGTAATAACCTTGCTTGTCTAGTCACAGTCATTGCTCACTGTGTCAAAAGCGATAGTTGGTCACACAAAGGGTTAAATGATTTCCAAAACAAGTTTTTAATTACATGAAAGAATGATTGGATTCCCCCAAATTCCAAAATTAGTTGCAGAAAGTTGTCAGAGGAAATTTGCATAATGATAGGGTATTAGTAGCTGTGTGTCACTCACCAGCTATCATTGTTTACTCACACACACACACACACACACACTTCACACATTGTTACGCAGTAAAGCAGTACATAATTATTGAGGGCAATACATGACTTTTACTCAGTCTTTATGTGTCACGCTGGCAATTTAAGTGTCGCTGTTGTGTGAGCCGTGCTCCATGCTACACCAGCTGAACTGTTTTGTCATGCCCCCCCATAATATATTGTGTTTTCCACAAAATCATATCCCATTTATTTGTTGTGAACTTGTAAAAACTGTGCGGAGCTGACAAGAGAACTGATATAAAAGCAAATAACTTCAGTAGTACATGTGAGCTGTCAAGAGTAACCGCTTTCCTTGTGGATTATTGGATATTTCCGTTATTGATATTTGAATTAGGAAGCAGACAGCTTGAAAGGAGGGATGTTTTCACAGGAACCACAGCTCCCCTGAATTGTTTTTCTCTGAAAGCAATAAAGCTCAAATCTAGCCACCAAAACCAGGCTTTGCCCAGGGACTTCTCACACTGACAATGGCCTACTCTCTAATGTGATATGGAGGTGGTCAAAATCTCAGTTTACTGTGTAATTGCAAGGTGAACATTTCCCCTGTGTTTACCTATGGCTTCATGAGTTGTAATCACTCACAGCCTCATAACACTAACCAGAGAAGACACCTTAATGTTTACCATTTGTGGGAAGAATGACCCAAGGTTAGTGTCAAAAGTCACAGTACTGGGGGTGGATATGGGAAGTGGAACAGTAACCATTCCCTTCTCAGGACACTCCCACCTCCTGATCACTAACCGAGTATGAGATGTAATGACCCAAAATCCCTCTTTCTCAATACAGTAAACAGCAGGCAGGAGGGCGACTTGATTATACCTGAGGTGATGGAGCAAGTAGTTTAGTTTTATAACTGTTTTCTTGACACAGTAGCGCAGCACAGCCAGAGGGCCACATCACAGTATGTCATGAGGATTCTGGGAACTTTTCTGATGCTTGTGTTATTAAAAAGAATTCAAGTGGTTCATGCCTGATCCGCAGACTGCAGGCCATTTGCCATTGCATGGCTTTTTCTTGTTATAATTAGATTATGCAAGCCACCAGGATCAGTTGTTCCTGCAGCCGCTGATTGTTGGTACAGCTTGCATTGTGAATTCATGAGCAGCCATTACAAGCCAACAGGTTCAGACATTCCTTTAGCTCTTAAAGGAAATATCCTCCCTAAAACACTTTAATACTGTTAAAAAAACAGCTATTGCAGACGTACAGTACCCTGCAGTCCTCTGTCTGTTTTGTTGTTTGGTGGTGTATTTTTCTTGGATAATTGGCCAAATATAGATGGCGTCACATCATGTTGAGATATAGCAGTTTCAATGGAGTTTAATAGGAGAAAAAAATGTCAAACATCAACAGTAAACGTCAGGTTTTGGTGTCAGTCCCTCAGAATCAAAGGGCAAGGGCTTCTTTCTAGTCTCTACATTTTGTACCGATGTTCAGCAATCATACAGGAAGAAATCCATTGTTGAAAAGGCAGAGATACCAATTTCTCCACCGACAGTAGCTTCAATAGTCCATAATGCAATGCTGTCACAAGATGTGTTTTGTGAAGGGGTTCCTGAAATGCTGGAATTTGCTGTCTCATGAAAGAGTTTTGGTCCTAATTCAGTGAAATATCTACGATGGGAGATGCCCACTTGATAACTCCAACAAACCTTCACTCAACCTTTCCTCTACCAGGAAACGGGGTTGTTGGATAGGCATTCACCTAATGTTATGATGATCACATCAGACCCTGTATATCAGTAATTGGGGCAAGATGGTTCTCCCGCTGCAACGTCATGATGCTCAGTCACATGAGGTTGCGAAAGCCCTGGAAGTGCTGACTAACTGTTTTTTTGACTGATCAAATTACATTATTACGTTACATCACATTATATTGTTCAAATGTTACTTATCTGATAACTCACTGCCAGTTACAGTTGATGCCCAGAATGAACTGAGAAGTTAATTCTATATCTAAAATGGAAACCACACAGTTGGCAATGATGATTGTGGCTTCAGGTGGACAGGAGGAGGAGTGAGCACATTAACTACTTTATCTTGGGTCTTCTTCCTTAAAGGACTACACAACTTTTTGGGAAATTGGCCTGTTGGTAAATTTAGCCTTTATGTTATGAGAGGATTAGCAGAGAAAAACCAACACCAACTCTGGATTACTGAAAGGTCTTTCCTCTTACGTTAGACAATGCTAGTTGTCTACGGAGACTTAACATACTGTATGCTAACATGTTAGCATTTGCACAGGACAGAGATATCTACCAGAGACACAGGATGGTTTTGGTGGTACTCCTATTGTAAAATGTAGAAGGTAAGTTCACCAACGAGCCAATTTCCCAAAAAGTAGGTGTAGTCCTTTAGCATTGTATATTTGAGTGATTTTCCTTAATTCAGAACTATAAATACTTATGAGGATACTTTAGGATACTTTTATGAGGATCTAGGCTACTGTTATTTTAAATGTTGGTGTAGTGCTACTGTGGAAGGCCATTCTGTTTCACTCTACTGTATTGTGTGACGATTTGAACTATTCACAGACTTTGTTTTGAAGCTCGCAGTCTAAATTTTTTTGAATTGTCTTGTGGATTTCGGTGGTATTTTCAGACATCTTCACCGAGGGAAACGTCTTCTTTGCCTCTCTGCTGCATGTTGGTCAGCTAGACATTTCAAGCAGTGCTGTCACCCAGCACTTCCCTTGCACATTGCATCATTGACCATTGATAAGACGGTGTATCTTTTATGCAAGCAGCCTGAAAATGTAAAATTTATGTGACGCGTTGATAAGAATCCATGTTGACAAATTTGAATAAATGCCAATTATTTTGACTAATCGTTGCAGCCCTAGATATTTTATGGGATTTCAAAGATGATGTGAGTACTGCATATCATGAAACACTTTGTATATTCAGCTTGGTTAGTTTTAAGTAACTGAGTAATGATAGATGAGCAAATAAAACCAACACAATAGCTTTTTTTCAATAGCCTGCATAGCAACCCGCTGTGAAAGAGGTTCTTTCCATCTGCTCCTGGCATTTTTCTAAGGTTAGCTTGTCAGTCTGCCTGTTTCTCTCTCTCTCTCTCTCACACACACACACACCTTGTTTGTGTGTTTCCTCCTGTTAGTAAAAGTGTGAGCTATACAATGTCAGTGGCTTTGTTCTCAAATGGATCAGTATGTGTTAGCTGTCTGGCCGAACACAGGGTGTCAGAGAAAGGTCAACCTGATCATTACCTGAATGTCTTTTTGTTTGTGGGAGATGCATAATCCTCTGCTCTGGTCAGCAGTTACCTCCAAAGAGTGTGTGTGCATTTGCGTTTGTTTATGCGTGACACATAAAGGTCTGAGCTTGTATGCATATGCGATAGGGTTTAAATGCCTGTCTGGTCTGGTGGCGATCATATGATTGGGTCTGTGGGTGGAGGTGAGCTCAGTGGGTCTGGCTCAGGATGGCATGTGACTGCAGCTGTGAATAACAGCCATAGAGAAGACTTGCGGTCCTGTTGGGTGATGCTGTCTTCAAGTCAAAACTACATAGTCAGTGGTTCTCAATCCTGGTCCTCAGGAGCCAGAGACCTGCTGGTTTTCTATTTTACCTGGTAGTTGATTACATTCACCTGGTGTCCCAGTCTCCGTCTGAACCTGATTACACCAAGTGAATGTAATTAACTAGCAGGCAGAGTAGAAAACCAAAACCAGCAGGGCTGTGGCTCCTGAGGACCAGGATTGAGAGCCACTGGTCAAGAGGGTCAATTCAACACAGCTTAAAAAGTTAAATATAAGTTGACCTTATGAGTAGTTGTAAATGGCAGTTTGTTGTGTTGAGTGTGACTGAGGTGCGGGCTGTTAGGCCAAGCAGGTCAACAAGAGGATGTTGAAAGTATGGCAGCCCAGACAGACAGGTATAGCCGTAGCTGGTTTTGTGAGACAGTGATTTTGCCACCCATAATCTTAATTAGGCAACAGCAAGTAGCTAAAGGAAATCTCAGTGACAATTGCACCAGTAGGCTTGATCAGAAAAGAAGCACAACCCTCGCTTGGTATGTTCAAGCCCAATTCTTGTGAAGGTAAACAAACATCCTGGGGCAAAGTGCTTTCGGAGTCTCATTTACCCCGCGTGGAAAACTCTTTCTCTCTGAGGCACAGAGGTGGCAGGAATGGCAAGGTACTGTTTGGCAAGGACACAGAGTCTTTTGAAACCGTTTCTGTTCCTCTGCCACGATTGCAGTGGGTTTTGATTGGGTGGGATGCATGGCTTATCACATGTCTTGTTTTGCTTTGCATCCATAGTGCAGCAGTAAAATGGGTGTTGATATATCGCTGTGTTGCTTTTGAGGTGGGGCTCTCCATCATTCATGTCAGCTCCCAGGGTCTTATCGGTGACTGCTTTGCTTCAATGACAATGTCATACAACTCAGTCAGTTTCTACCCAACTGACCGTGCCACAGACACAATCAATCAAAATGATATTATTAATTATTGTAAAAAGGGACTATTAACCATTTTATTTTAGGCAGGACTTTGTTTTTTATTTGACTTAAGTTAATACATAATTTTAGTAATTATCCATTCTTAAAGAAAATAAAAAATCAGGATGTCAAGTTGATAGTGTCTATTTTGGGTAATTGAATATTCAACTGCATTCAGTAGGAGAATATGGGATATTATCAGGCATGTAAACTTTTGATCAGATTGTTTATTTCAGATACACAACTTTATTCCAATTATTCATTTACTGTATCTGTGTAATTCAGTGAGTGAAACCTAAAAAAGTTCCACATATCTCTTCAAAATGCATGCACAAATACATTTTGGGGTGTGAGTTTCCAGCAGTTTTCTTACTCAATTAAACAGATAATACAATTCAACCTTGTGACTGTTCTGTTGTGATAGGTAGGTAGATGATTCAATCACAGCATGTATGTCAACGTAGTCTACCTTGAGTGTCGGATAAGGTTTGAGGATTGTTAGGTTGTCTTCTCTTAGAAATGTGTGTAGTACTGTTCTAGGTGCGTCCTCAGATTTTTGGAGTTTATCACTATAGCTGCTGACGAAATAATTGTTTTTTTGCCGACGTTTGTGAGCTTGCTACATATTCCAGGCATTAAGAATGAGCTCAACTCTTATCATCATAAATTGAATTCTAGGTAAGTTTTTATTGTTGACTGTTCAGTTTGAATTTTCAGTTTTGTAAAAATGGATTAGATAGTTTTTCATCACAACAGTCGAGCTGTTTGTAAATAGGTTGAAAAGTCACAAATCAGATGTCCAATTTGAAAGTTGAGTGTAAAGTTCCTAAAGTTAATGATCAGTTATTTGGGCACATGTTTAGGGGCTTCAATCTACTTCTCACAGCAGTCTTATGCAGCTGCTCCGTCTCTGCAATCATAATCCTAAAGGCGTGCTCACACTATTCCACTATTTGTGCTGATAATATGAAAAAGTGGGTCACGTATTGTGCACCTTGTTTCCATAACGTCAGATGCTGTTTTCATCTGATGATGACGTGCAACATTTTGTTTACATCGTAAAATAGATCTAGGTTACATGAACAGATGAGCTCATGAACATGAGCAGTTGCATGCACCACTGGTCTGTGTTTTTGTGTTTTTTATTTGACCATGACAAAGTCTCCTTGCAAAGCTGTGGGGGTGGCGGCAGAGGAGCCAGTCAAACTATCAGCTGCAAATGTTGGCAGTTGGTTGGCTCACAAAACATGCAGTCAATGTCATGTGTGCTCTTCTTAAAAGTCAAACTTTTCTCAGTTTTAGAAAATACGACAGCACATTGCATTAATCTTGAAAAAAGGGGTCAGAAGGGATGTCTCCTCTCCAAGGAAATAGAGTTGGGCCAGGCCCATGCAGATTTCATGCTGTTCTGGTCAGCTGGTAACCTTCTTATTCGCTCATCAGCACTTTGTCAAAGTTATGTCATATTGTTCTGCTCACAGTTGGAAGTTTGTGGCATCATATCCAGAGTGAAATGATTTTGGGCGACCCTAGTTGTGTGATAAGATTACTACCTATGGCATAGTTTTATACATAATTTAACTGAATGATGTTGAAATATGTTATTCTACATAGCTAAAGTGAAAAATGTGTGTATTGGTTTGTTGTACAGGGTTAGCAGTGGATTTAGGTTTCCCATTAAATTTCCCTAAACATTCAAAAAAGAAGCCGTGAATCGGAAACCATCAGCCTCATGATTTTTTTTCTTGTAACAAGGAAGATCTCATAAGACGATCTTCAAGATCCTTTTCTTATAATGAGGAATGATCTCTTCATTATGAGAAAAGAACATGTTATTATGAGAAAACCTGGTGAATTAAAAAAAAAAAAGATTGCAGATGACTGCAAGACACTTGAGTAAGAAAGCACTCTGCTCTGCCAAAATGTGGCAAGGCACAGCGCTCCAAAAAAAGATGGTAGCAGTTTGAAAGAAATGAAATTAAAAACAAAACAAAAAGGAGTAGTGTGAACACGCCTCCTAGTTTCAGCCCCACCTCCCGGCCCAGCAGCAGTAGACTCACAAGGCAGCGGACCTCCTCACCTGATTAACCACTCAGGGCAAAGTTTGCCCCAGAGGCTCTGCTACTGATTGGTGGAGCTCAAAGGTGAAAGCAGTTTAGCAGTCCTGCGTCTGAGCTGCCCCGACCACCAGATTGCGTCAAATGCCAGCTCAGGGCTTTTCTATTCTCTAGAAGCTTTCCCTACACACACACACACACACACACACACACACACACACACACACACACACACACACACACACACACACGGCTAAGAAAGAGCATCAACATTTCATGCTCTCATATTGTTTTAATTTTTCTGTTTTGTTTTTCTGACGGTTGTTTTGAAAGATGTAGTTTGTTATTTTTGTCTGTCAACAACTCAACATTTCAATATATATTTATTTTAATTTGTTGTGAAGCCCTAGCAGTGGATTCAGTCATGCAAGCAGAAGTTTCAGAACAAGAGAGTTGAAATTTCCTGGGCATTAATGTATCATTTAAGGCCGGTGTGAAGGTATCTAACCACAACTGCTTTTGTCAGATTTTTCCCAGCCAGAGTTTGTCAAGAACATAACCTCTATGGGTTTCCATTTCATTGACATTGCATTTTCCATCTGGTTCGGCTTCTTCCTCTTTCATTTCTCTCGCCTTTCAATCTGTGAATTTCTGGAGAAGTCCACTTGTAAAACACTCTTCAAAGGAACAGCTTAAAGACTCATGACATCTGCAGTGTGTTATCTCAGGGACGTAAGGAAATGGAGGGATAAAGTTGCAAGTTCAATTTCAGCACCACTTTGTTAATAGATAGGACGTATGTAACAATATATTGTCACATGATATCATGATATAAAAAAAGCTGGTATGACTACTATGGATAACAAAATTTACACATCAATATCAGATTTTCATGCCCCAATCACACATCCTTGGCACTTCTAAGAGTATAGTTTGGCCTGTTCTCTCTTACAGTTTTTTTTCCTCCTACGATGGGCCATTCTATTTCTGTAGTCCATTGCCTTGTACCCATTAGAAACTGATTAGAGTTTTGATCTACACTTTGTCCAGCCCTTAAGAGGGCCTCAGTGCTGTAGCGCTAGCCTGCAGGGTAGTCCGGAAGAAGGAAAATACTGAACCCTGAAGGTCCAGCTCTGATGGCTGTGAAGGGAGACTGAGGACATACTGCATGCTGGTCTTGAGTCCTCTCAGCTGTGAGAAAATGCATTTACAGTACACACCACAGTGGCCCTAAGCCATTACCTGCGCCTGGGCCTGATTGGGGAAAAAATACTCTTGATTTGCAACCTACTGAAGGGAAATATGCAAGCAACAAATGCGACAGCACGGTCAAACGAAAACAAAGGCATAGCTCTTTGATTAAGTAGAGGATTCATTAAATCTGCTTAGCAAGTGGAACAGAGAACAAACGATCACTTTCTGTTAAAGCCCCTCCCCACATGCTTCAAGAAACAAACAAACAAGCAAACTGAACAGAATGCAACAGAGGAGTACTTGTGTAGCATTAGCCTCTTAGGCTAACAAAGAAAAATGATTGGACCGTGTCCTGACTGCCACAGCGACAGAACAGTCCATTTGGATCAAGCAGACTGTGTGTGATCTGCCACGGCTTGAAAATGGATTGCACGAGCCATTAATTATTTAATGTCCATTACAAACAAATAGCCATTAAATATTCATATCTGTCCTACTACAATAGTTATCCTTACCGGGTCCTCGTTTGTTTTGAATTTGATAGTGCACATAAACTCCCAGACACACACCATCACCATTGTGTTCTACCATAGGCGCACCCATTTCTTCGTAACCACTATGTTTCACAAAGTTAGGCTGTAAGGACACAACAAAGGTAGAGTAAAAATAACAGCAGACTCCACTATTTGTGCCATAATCTGATCCTCAGAATGATCAACATAGACTGAGTTGGTTGACATCCGTTACTGAGTATTTTGTTCTGCAGAATCAACAAATGTTTTAAGTTGATGTGATCAATGGGATACACACCTACCTACTCTGCTGTGACCTGAGCTGGTGTTTTGTATGTTGCAAAACACCAGAGATGGTGGTTATGGTTGGTCTCTATTTTCTTCTGATTATTTACATAGTGGCGGTAGCTTTAAACCTTATCATTGCATCACAAACAAAGGTGCAACCACAACAACAAAACAGCCAATTAGAGCGAAGCCCTCTGAATGTTGGCAGCACAGGGCATTTTGTTGTGGCACTGGGATATCTCACCAGGAAGTGAGCTTTTACATTATTGTCTTCATTATATGTGTATAATCTATCAAAGCTTCACGGGACAGCAGTTAGGATTTTAAGAGGGAGTGTGAGGTGTTTTTACATATTATACAGTATATCACTCGTATCACCCAAAGGGGCCATCCAGTAAAAATGAGTCAACCATCCATTTTAGATATCTCATTGTCTTTCTGTGGTCACAAGAGCATTGTTGTGGAAGCCCACAAATCTAGATTTGGTCTCCTTGTCACTCCCCTGCTGTCACTGTTGCCATGTGGTTTCCAGTTCTCTGTTGTGCAGTTATTCCTGTCACCAGCCATGGTCATGTGGCTACCATGCCATCTCCCAAACTCTGTCACAACTCTCTCCAGTGACGAACACTGCTAATAATAATAGCTACTACACTATGCCTGGTTCATTTTTTGAATATATCAACTTGTGTATCAGTTACTCTGGATATGGCAGACCTGGGTCACATGGTAGTTGCAAATCATTCCTAGCGTTTGTTAAAACCTGCAGGGAATGTCAGTTGGGATGGGGTTTACTGCATCAGAACAATTCAGATAGTATCATGCACGTGTTGTCAGTCACGTGCATGATACTATATTAAATTTGCTCCAGTCAATCAATTCCAGTCATTGTCGAAACTTTCTGCCCCTTGTATTCTCCCATGTAGAACATCTCATGTATTAAAGCTAGAGCAATCCAGAAAAAGCTTTGGCAAATACTGTTTGCCCTTGATCTGGTACACACACAGATTGAGTAATAGGACCGGTCATGGAACATGATCTTTTCAAAGCCTTCATACACCAATGTTTACAACAACACAAAACTGTTTTTTCAGCCTCAAAATGCGTTTAAAAATCATGTTTATTTGCCATGTTGTCGGTCCTCGTATCAAGAGCTCAGCCAACATGTTGAAGAGTGAAAAAATGTTTTTGTTGGAAAATTGGCTAACAAGGTGAAAAAGTCATTTTTCATTTGATTGTGACTTTAAGTGTGCAGTGGGCCAATGTTCGCCTGACAGGTGGCGCTATATTCAGATTCTGCATTTGGCCCGTAATTCCTAAAAAAACTATTTTAATAAAGATATTCTAACCTTTCTGAATTTGATTTCTTGCCCCAGTGAAACACTGACACTGTTGAATTTAATTGTTAGGTCAAGGCTGGTATGGAGCAGTTGTAAACAGATGTGTCTCTTTATTGCCTGGGGCTTCTGTGTGTGCTGACTCCACCAACAACCCATGGAATGATTGTGCAGAGCTGGTTCTCACACACAGTTGGCCTTGGTGCTTGCAACTTCAGAACTGAGTTGTGTGTTCTGTTGAAATATGATTCTGTCGAACGTCATTATGCTACTTAATGTTGTGCCAAATCGAACAATGTCAGGTTCAGCCATTATCAAATGCAGATGACAGAAACCTCTCAACTATTTGGCGAGGCTAATTGTACACATCATCATATTGTTCAAGCACTTTTAGTAGCAGTCTGTGTTTAAATCTCTGTGGTTGAACAAGACCATTTTCTCTTCTTTACATTGTTTCTCATGTTTCAACTGTTCAGCTAATGACGTGTATCTGGAAAAATGGACACTAGACAGTAAAAATAGCCTGTGTCACAAGGCTGCTTTCTATTTCCAGAGTGTAGTTGTAGTCTGTTCTGGACATACAACAGGGCTCCTGGGAGAACACAGATGGCCAAAGATGGTCTCCACTGGCTTGCTTGAAGAATCAAGCCAGATAAAGGACGAGGGCTCCCTATTCCCATCAGACTTGTGAATGTGCCGTAGGAGTAAAATGTCAAACCGAAGTTGGGCCAAATATATGATATTGTGCATGCCATAAATTATCTTGCAAGGCAGGGAAAGTATCTGAAAGACTGATGGTGTAGGCCTATAAGTGTGTCTGCAGTTAAGTGCACGTCGGGGTGTACCACAATGGCAATCAATAGCTTTCTCATCATAGTTGAGGAGGATGAAGAGAATGAAAGAGGGAGGAGAGAGATCAGAGTGCTCCGAGTGAGCAACACCATTAGCCAGCCTCCAATGAGAGGAACTCTCTGTTCTCTCCCTCTCTCTTTCCGTTCCCAGTGCTTCTTGGCAGGCACAGACAGTAGGAATGTGAGGCTGCTCTGTGCTCCTCTTTGCTGGTCTGTTGTGGTGTGAGGGCCTGGGCCCTGGCCGGCTAGGCTAGGCTAGGATGGGCTGGACTGCACTGCACTGCACTGGCTGATTGTTGTTTCTGCAGCACAGGGAGGGAAGAGGCGCCGCTCCCTGGCGCCCCAGCAAGGCATGGCCGCCCCTTCCTGTGTGAGGCGCTGATGGCTACCAGATGGCGGGTGAAGAGAAAGGAGGAGGGGTCCCATACTCTCTCCCTCTGTCTTTCTCTCTTTATGCTTTTTGCCTTTATGTGGCTATTTTTATGTCTGTATCCTCTGCTTTTCCTCTTGCACAATCTCTCTTTCTCTTCACCTCTTCTTCATGTTTCTCTGCCTCTCAAGGTTACTCCAACAGCACAAGTGCTGCTCAAATAGTGCTACTATTCAACCCATGACCTATGGAGGGCAATGTAGGGAGACTAAGGGTGAAAGGGAGAGTGATGGAGAACCTGAGTATTCCCTCAGGTTCTCCATCAGATTGCCCCAATAGGAGGCCCTTTTAAAACTCGCATGTATATAATAGCATGTAAAAACCACTAGAACCTTTTTCTCTTTGTCTCCGGCATACATGGCCGCACTTGACTTAACACATCTGCTTGGCAAAGTTTAGCTCTGTTCTTAGCTGTGGCTGGAGGCTGACCTATCTGTAATCTAATGCAACCTCTCCCATAACTAGTCTTATGCTAACGCTAGATCACATATTTTGGCCAGAAAATTGGCATGCTACATTTAATAACTGCTCCTGACAGAGTTAAATCCAATATAGTGTGTTGAGAATTTAGACTCAGTGGTGACACTGCTCACATCTTCACTTGTGTATGATCAGTGTAGCCTTAACTTCAGGCTACAAATCAATAGTGATTTCTGGAGATGTCATAAAAATGTAATGGGCTGGAAAAATATAGGCCTGTGTGATTTTTGAGATCAAGTTGGCCTGACAAAGAAAAGCTATTGCTGCCACAAGTCTTGTGACCGAGGCCTTTCAAACAACTTCCTCTTTGTAGGCTAGTCTACTTTTGAGATGGGCGAATTTTGCAGATGTGAAAGATATCAGTAACAAATTGCCCTTAGCATCAATATTATACGTTGTGCCCACGGGTGTGAAATAGGCAGCATGCACAGCACCGAATAATGCCCAAAAGGTGGCACAAATAATTGCATGTGCTGTCTATCAGCTAATTCTGCTAATAGATAGATGAGTATTAATGCTCATGTGAGACTTTTTTTCCAGGAAGCTGTTGTCGTATTCCTCTGCTTAATTCGAGTGCGTATTTTGTGCGTAAAATTGTTTGATGATGGGAGTGCTCAGTTTTGAAGGCAGCATTTGAGGGTAGCAAATGTGTGCGACTTTGTCTGTGCACATTTAACTCCTATAGTTCACCTGTCACTTCACACACACACACAGACGCAGCTGGCACTAGCTATGTGTTGCTGTGTGATCTGACCCCAGCCGGTGTGTCTGCAGGCCCTTAATATAGCCCACTGCTGTCATGGTAGTTCTTCCCCCTCTTCCTCAGCTCTGTGCTGTGTGTGTGTGTGTGTGTGTGCATGTGTGTGTGTATATTTGTCCCAGCCTGAAGACGGTTAGAGCGAGGGAGGGGGTGATGGGGACGGTTGGGGTGTCAGCCTGGAGACTAGCTGCGAAATACTGCCACTGGCCTGTGTAATTTCCCAGGTTACTGAGAGTCAGTCAGGCTCATAATAAAATGGACGCTACCTGGTATCTAATCTAACCTCATTCTCTCTTTTCATTTGGCCTTCAAAAATCTCTTTCAGTCTAATTTTTTTTTAATCTGTTTCTTTCTGTGTCTGAAAGTAGGGATCATCAGAGTGTCTAGACCAAAGGACCAGGAGTGGACAGAGAAAGATAGATGACTCTTTCTTGTTTCTTGCTGTTCACCAGTGATCCTCCTGTGGCCACTGTCCCTGATTGCATTAGAGAGTTACTGCGGCACTGCTCGATATCTTTGGCCTGGCCTGAAGCCAGAGGACGGGGTTGAACACACACACACACTGAGACACACACACTGAGAGACACACAGACATTCGGTGAAGACCCCTGCTCTCGGAGAGTACTCTGCTACAGCCTGATTGGAAGCTTAGAGTCTGAGACCTACTCCCCTTGTCCACCTACTTCTTTGGCTTTTCTGTGAACTTGCCCTGGCACCCCTCTTTTCTGTTCACACATATTGCCAGTGTGTCTTGGAAACTTGTGGAATACCTTGATCTGACAATATTATGTAGGGTCAGCTCTTCCTCTCAGCTATAAACCCATGGCATTTGGATAGGTGACTGCTTGAAATCCGAGCAGAAGTCAAGGTTAGTAATTTGTTTTGGTTGTCACTATTTTTTTAAATATAATTTGGGTCAGATTACAAGATGTTAAAGTTAACTGTGTGTGCTTTCTGGCTTTGGATATAGCCAATAATAGTGTTGATAAATGTCACAGGCCAAAATGTAAATGGTACACCTTTTTTAAATCTGAGAAGTAAATGTAAACAGTATCCTTCTGTCCCGATGCCCCGGTGCAGTTCTGCTTTAAATAGTGTGAAGATGCAAGGGGAATTTCCAACATAAGCCTTTTATGATCTGCAGGTTGACTTACAGGTGTTCAATGTAACAGACAAATTTACAGTTTAGCTGGGATTAGAGTGGCAGTGTTGTTACTGTGTATATAAATAATAGGTTTCTCAACATCTTATGTACTGCATATACTAACAATAAATGGATAGTACTGCAAGTTGCATTACCTTTTGTCAGTGGTGTTGAAATGGGAAAATTTCCTGTCATCAAGTCTTTGCATAAACATTTTAAATTACTAATTAATAACAACAGTTCACTGATTACACCCATTATTACGTTCCACAGTTCTTAAAACTTGGCATTATCTCTATGTGCTTTGGCATGTGTTTTTAACTTGATATGCATCACAGTTTAGTGTATGTTCCAGTGTATCAGTGTGCGTTGTTTTCTCTTTACCCTGATCTACATTTGGCTGGGCTGTTCTGTCCTACTCTATACAGACCAATAAGAGTTGAGAGGAGAATTGTTCAGGCCCCTATCTTCAGCAGCCAAGGAACAGCGTGATCATGTGAACCGAGCCTGCCATGCCAATGGAATGTGTTGAATTCTAACGATGCAGCTTCGACAAGTGCATGTGACTCTGTGCAAAACCTCGGATTGGTGAGGGCAGGAGAAGGAAAAGCAGATAGGATGAAAACAGGAGAGGAGAGACAGCAACAGGCAATCAGGAGAGAGAATGCGATAGAGTGGTGTTCAGGGTTATGGAGGGGCAAAGCGTGCAGCGTTTTAACCTCCTCCTTATCTGAAATGAACCATTTTAAACAAACTTGGAAGACCAGACAATAAGGAGACACTGTGGGAATGTGATAAACTTAAGTTTTAAGAGTGTTACATGTCCTCAAGTCAGATGAGCCAGTCTTTATCTCTAGTACACCATCAGTTCTCATGGCTGGCAGTGGGCCATTACACTCACAAACCATCCTCAGTAGTATGCAGATTGAATAGGGTACTGTTTAAGCAAGGGTAATTAAGTACATTGAGTCTGGGAATCATTTTCAGCAATGTTTCCCATTGGTTAAATAAAGGAGCCATAGTAATTGTGGTGTACATGTACTAGCCAGGGAGAAACACTGAGTTGCTGTTTGTACAAGTTTATTTGTTGGGAGAGAGCAATAAAATGTAAATCAATTAGTCACTCGTTCCTTCCGCCATTACAATCAGTGCAGTCATTTAACCAACAGATCAATAGATCATTATAGGTTATCCTATGATTTTCATGCAGCAGGATGACATAAGAATTCACTTTGACCTTCCCGCGGACGGGGCAAGCAAAGAGATGAATTTCAAAAGTGTTCTTAAATAGCTGAAAATGAAAAATAAATGCAATGTTATTTACTTTAATTAATATGATTACATTATTTTCAAAAATTGGATCCGGGGGTGTAAGTATAATGCACATGACGGATATACAAATTCCATTTCTCCATGTAGTCCTTAGCTTAATGGTTCCTCCTCAGTAGGGTAATAGCTATTGATTGATGACCTGGTTGCTACCCTTGCCACCACAAGAAAATGTGAGTGCATCCTCACCAGCCAATCATGCCAGAAGAAGCATAACCACGACTGGCAAGAAAAAGACAAAGATAGACCCTCTTAACGTTAACACAACAAAGATTTACTGGCAATAATGTGATCTTGCACATGCACTTACTACTTTTTCACTCCTGTCAAGAAGACAACCAATTTAACCCTGATATGTTACATAAGGCATTGCTGCACAATAACAATCCCTAGTCCATCATTGCTGCACATGGAGCAGTGCATTTTAATTCACATTCCAGTGGCTGGAGGGAAGCTGTGACGCTATAGGCTGTTACTTTGTCTTGATTTTCTATGGGAAAGGATGGAAGTAACAGTTGGCTTTTAAACATCCAGGCTTTTGGTGATTAGCTTTTGGATTATTTCATCACTCGGTTGACCAAACCTTCAGTGATCTAGACGAAAGTAGCCGCCAAGGAACTTGAGCGAGTGTACGTCGTCGGTGATCTCACCGTGATGACGAGTGATGGTTGTGCTGAGGAAGGAATAGAATCATTTCCAGTTGGTTTGGAGTTTTTTGAAGTAGAAATAGGGTGATGCTGTGGTCAGGGCTTTTTGGGAGGATGGGGGCAGGGTGGCTGGTTAAAGGGGTCAGGACAGTTTATTTGAATGTAGATTGATGCTTAAAATCTCCTGCGCAGTCAGTGAATAATTGTGTTGTTAACTGTGTCAGTAAACCTTTTGTTTGGCCTGACTGCAGGTAACAGTGCCTGAATTAGATGGCTACAAAACTTAGTTTGCACAAATCTAGTCCTTTATTCAATGGGCAGAAGAGACATGGTTGAATAACACAAGGTTTGGAAGTAATGTGTGTGTGTGTGTGTGTGTGTGAGAGAGAGAGAAAGGGTGCAGGTGAGTTGAGTACGAATGAGTGCGAGCTATTGAGCAAATCTACAAGCATGTAAGCACACACCCACAGAAGCCAACCCACAGCTGAAGAGAGGGAAAAAAATGCTGATTGTTTTGGGGCTGTTTGCGTAATAGTTTACTTGGAAAATATTTTGCATTGTTACCTTTGCTGCCTCTGTTGCTGGCGGCCTGGAATGCATGTGTATGTGGGATTCCAGCACATTCCTCGCCAAAGGTGAATCACTATGCGGGTTTCACATAAACACACATGCAGCACACACGCTCCGAGGTATGCGTGTGTACCACACACATTCCCTTTCAACTGAAAGTGAAGCAGTATCATGAATGTGACAGTCGAGAGTGGAGGTGTGTACCAGTTTCAAGGGACTGGTTGAAAATGGAGGTGTGTCTCAAAAGTTGGCAGAGCAACAGGCCCAGACATGCTCAACACCTCACCTCGTAGAACAGGACACCAAACATACACATGCAAGTATTAAGAATCAGCATGTTGGATTTCTAATCTGTGAAAGGTAGCTTTCAAAGTAGCCAAAGAATCATTTGCAGTGGCACTTGAGAATATAATGGGATTCTGTGGCTGCTGGTTACTAGCTCTTCTTCCTTTGTGTTACTTATTCAGTGGCTCATTTCACATTTTCATTGACTTTTCTCAGATTGTTAAATTAATGACTGGACTAATCGGAAGTCTAACGGATACTTAGTTATTGAAATCAGTTTTGCCAAATAACCGACCACCACTCTCGTGAGTGCAACACGGCTGACAAAACAGAACTGTCTGAGTCTGAGTCCATTTCCTTATCTTAAGATATGGCATTTCAAGCCATTTCCTGGTGGACGGACTCTTCCCCTTTTGCCATAGAGAGGCTAATTAGATCAGGTCTAAGTCAACCTCTCACTGGCTAGTAAATGTGATTTGGCATAATTTTCATTGGACTCTGATTGGATTAGACTGCTGCTGCTCACTATGGGCGAGGGTTAGGGCTGAGACACACACACACACAAAGTGGACTGAGTATTAACACAATACCTGTTGTTATTATACTGATTTTGATGGCAATTTTAAGCAATCAAAAGTCAATAAAAGGCATCAAATAGCCTCAAAATAGAGAAACAGAGTTTTCTAGTGCTTCAAGGGTGTATGTATGAAGAAATATTTTGAGCATGGCCTAATTTAACAAATCAGCCAAATACACCAACACACACACACACTCACCCACAGATGCTTCCTGGGCCTGACTATGGAGAAGTCACCCATCTCGCCATACAGCGGTCCCCTGTAGGAAGCAGTGGGACAGTCATGAGTCTGCCACTCAACCCACAACCTGCTGTAGTGTGAAACCCTCTGCTTCACTGAGTGCTGCATGGCTGTGCTAATGCAGACTCCCATTCAAACATTAAACCTAAAAAGTTCCAGAAGTTCCATGATATTCATAATGTTCTGGACAGACCTGACTGTTTTGACTTAAGCTGGCATCTGTGCATGTGCCGGAGTGGATCAAAAGGCATGCTGGGAATGCAAAGGGGGGAAGGTGCGCTCTGGCATGTGGGCACAGCCTGCTAAGGGGTGATATTTTTGGTTCTGCCCACCTCTCTTGGGCTGGCTTGTTGTAGGTGCGCCGTAGTGTAGAAGCGGGGGGTGGTGGTGGGCAGTTGTTGCCAGGGGAGGTGGTGTGTTATTTTCAGTCCATTGTGTCTACTTCCTGCGGGTCAGGGGTTATTGGAGCAGGGTGTTGCAGACTTGACGGAGAGGAGAGGAGGGGAGGGAAGTCAGCCGGATAGGCAGGAAAGTGGCCAGACTCATTCGACAACAGTCGCTGGTCAGCAGCTTGCTTGCTTAGCTTGCTTCTCCCTCAACGTTCTTATCTGCACTGAGCTTGGACTCTTCAGAACCAGGTAAAGAACCATAACCTGCATTTGAATAACCAGCATGTGCTCTCAGTCTCTCAAGCTTGTTGTTCTGCATCTCCTTTTTTCTTTTCTTTTGATTGTGCGAATGCTGTTCTTTGGCGATCCTCATTTGACGAATATCCTAAGCTTTGTAGCTCTCAGCCTGAGGTCAGAGAAAGAGTTAACCACCAGAAGGTTGTGTTATTCTTGTGTGTCATCAGTGTGGAGATGTTTATTTGGCGCGACAGCCCACCACAAACATGGAAGACAGGAAGTGGGTGGAAGTTTGATGACTCTTATGTAACATGAACACCACCTTGATAGTGGTTGTTTTGGGCATGGGTTTGTCAAGAGCATTAGTTACCGCACTTTAAATCAATTATAGAGCCCATTCACATATACAGACCAGAGGAACTGCAAGAATTCTATGGGATTCATTTATCTTTACAATGAATCCGTTGAACCTTTTCCACTTTATTCAATTTGAGTGGTTGGAATTCTTCGTGTAGTATTTTGCTGAGATAGTTTATTAGCAGATAGTCTATTAAGCAGTATTAAAATGTTACATGATATAGTTGTAAAGGGAGTATTACTGATTTGCATCATAAAAATCTTTTTTTTACACTTAAGGGATAACACAATCTGAAAACCAGATTCACATAATGGCTGTAAATGCATGGCATAATCAAAATCAAACATTGCCCATGTGATGTTGATCTAATTTGGAAAGAAAACCGTATTACTTAATTTCTATGTTAGTAAATCATAAGTTGTCCAGAACATAAGAGCACAGTCATAAAGTTCAGGGCTACAAAGGAGTGAAAGAGTGAGGTGTCCATCACAAAAACCAGTAAATGCTTCAGATGAAGAGCCTGCAGTCTGTAGGCTAATTATAGGTAGGACCACAAGTGTTCTATATGGTGGCATTTCCATGACAAATAAGTGAGAAATAAGTGATAAGTGGACTGCCCACGCAATGAAATGGCACCATGGTGCGTGTGAGCACTTCAGCGAGCGCAGCGGCAGCTTTCGCACAATAGGGAACTTTTGTCTTTGTGAGCAATGTTGCAGTTTGCGAGCAGAAATCCAATCTTGAGAACGCACACAACCTGAAAGAGCGAGAAGAGTTCATTGCCCATGCGCAATTAGTCTGTGTGCTCTCCAAGCCTTTTTTCTGTGCTCAAGTTTCATTTAGTTTTGACAGTCGGGGGCAGGCTCAGTGTTCGGCCATTGTGTCTATACTGTAAATTTCATTGGTTACTGTAAAGTCACTGCCCTTAAGAACATGAGTTTTTTATTTATTTTTGAAATATTTTTATGTTTTTTAAACGCCACCCGAAGCCCCTTATTGACTGGTCTACAACTCACAACTTAGACAGCCATTTGAGCACTACATAGTTAATTCCATTATGTTAAAACTGATTTTATTTTAAATTACTTTATAATTATTTTTAAATGTAAACGGCCAAATCACAAAAATGGACGTTGATCCCTGTTAACGAATATTTGAATGTTCAGTTTTTTGACCCACAGCTTGGACCTAGTCCATGCCAGAATACCTGATGCCCTTGTTCCAGGCTTTGGTCCAGCAAGGTCAAGAATTGACTTTGTTTATATACTACATATTTGCTTCGGAACAATTCAGGAGACCAAATACAATCAAGAATCTCTGGCTCGAGAAGTAAAATCAGATGGGGATTTCTAACTGCTACCTCAACTCAGGTTAAACTTTATGCAAAAAAAACTGGCTGCAATGAAAAAGATTAGCAAATCATCAACCTTGGTTATTGAGTTTTCACAGTGCAGAAATAATTCCCTCAGCTCTGTCCATTTGAAAGATCTGTGACCACAGAAGCATAGTATCAGTATTTCAGGATAGCATGTTCAGGATTCCCTCTGGTGAGTCCTGGAAAAGGAAGGACATCCCAACAATGATTTCCCATCCAGGGGTCTGAATCCAACTCGGGCCTTGCCCCCAGCTTTTTGAGCACCTTGTGAGACTATGACAGTGTAAGATAAGGGTTCAGCAGAAGGGGTTCTAAAGTTAGACCCTGACGGACCCCCAAACACTACTACAGTGACAAAAGGAGGCAAAACAGGAAATCTTTTAGCCCAGAGTGTGTTTTGGGAACAGATGACCAGGAAGATAAAAAGCGCTAACAAAGTGGAAACTTCCACCAAGGGATGTTTTTTTGCCTTGTGTGTGTTTTTTTTCTGTCCGTTTTCTCTTTTTCACAAAGCCCCCGTTTCCTGGAAAACACAGTAAGAGGTAGTTGGTTTCGTTTTGATGAAAGGGCTAATACTGAGTGCTTTTGTACAGCATAGGTAACTACTGACGCTTCTGTGCTCCCTCACTTGTAGATGATGTGAAGCTATGTTAATTTTTAAGCCTGCTCACTCTTGGTTAATGCTTTACCTTGAGAGTGCGGGTTAAGTCTGAACCTAACCGACTGTCTGAAAGAGCGATAGGGAGAGCAATGGATAGTGGTTTTTGGCATACTGGGGTTTCATTGTTGTTGGAAGTGGCAGATTTCAAATCTGGTTGGTAGAGAAATGATTGAACCATTCCTGATTTCTAGAACTAAACTAGGCCAATCGCACTGGACCACAGTTCAGAACTATTGATCAGTTCTTCACTTGCTCATGCTCTCTCTCGTTTGCTCCCTCTTTCCCACCTTCTCCCCTTCTCTCTCTCTCTCTGTTTTGGTCTCTCCCTCCCTCTCTCTCTGGACACTAATGAATGATATGCAATGACCACTTGACTGAGTTCTTGTCCCCGCCCTACGAGAAACTGAGTGCAGCAACGGCAGCAATAACAGTTGCACAGTTTCCTAGCCTAGCCATTGGAGGAGCAGAGTACGCTGGGTTGTGTGGAATGATACTAGGGCCAGCACTCTTCGTTGATGAGAAAACCTCTCCAAAATCCCTCAGAGAATATAACACCTGCTCTTAAGAACTTGGGTAAGAACCGCTACTTTGATGTAGGAATTTAATGTGTCCAAGTTTTATGGAAAAGATAAAAGTTGATGACAATCCTCCAAAGTATGTTTGCATGTTGCAGAGCCAGTAACGGTGCGAGTGTGGTTTCTGTTCTCAGATAAAATATTTTAATGAAGAATCATGTCATTGTCATTGTTAGGCTTCCTGTGAAAGAACATAGATTAAGAACACCTGCAGACGGTGTTTCATGTGAATGTTGGTCTTGGTGTGCGCTGCTTGCAAAGATAGCAGTATGACTACCAGCGTTTGTGTTCTTTGGACGGTTAGCGTAGATTGTTGGGGCTGGGGGTCAGATGGCGCCTGGCTGGGTGTGAATTTCACAGCTGCACATGAAAGCAAAGGGACTGTGTGATGGTAAATGGAGGGAGTGAGCAAGGGATCGTGTAGATGATGGAGGGAGGGAGTTGGCATGTTTTGATCCTAGGTGCTCCTCATGGCCAGTGATCACATTGATGAGGCATACAAATAGGCTCCAAACGCACACAATTGGTGTTTGTACTTCTTGAGTTTTAAGCATGTATCTGTTGCTGTTAGCAGCACAAAGCATAAACTGGAGTGTTTTTATTGCACACACACAAATGGAGACACACACACACACCTTCTTGACAGTACACAGCAGATGCCAGTTTGCCAGGTTATTTCCAGTGATGTAGGAATGCACAAATGTTGCAGACATGGTATATGCCCAGCTGCATAACACGACTGCTCTCCATTTGGTATGGAGCCAGCGTGTATGGCTTTGGTGTGTGAATGCAATGCTAGACATTTGCAGTCCATTAAAAATGAACTTCTGGTTTCCAAGGAGTTCTGGTTTCTGAGCTTTGGTTCTCTTGGAAGAATCAGTTGAGATTCTGATTGTTGTTTTTGTGACCTGTGTGGGAAGATGGGGCCCTTGCACAGAAAGCAAAGATGTGATATTTCAGTTTAACAAAGATTTGTTCTTGTTTTCTCTCGGAGAAGAGAGAAATGGAGAGGTTGACTCTCACGTGGGAGCAGCGCTAGGCCGTGGAGATGGATGAGATAGTGGATGAGTTAAGAACCAGTTGGGAATTGTAATTTTTGTTGTGGGTGTTTCTCAGATGGACAAGGAAGGGTTCAATAGGACACACACACACTCGCACACACATGCTGATGTTGCTGTTGCTTCAGTGTGTTTGCCTGTGTGGTCCTGTTCTATTCTCACTCCATGTCTCTAATTTTCTCTGCTGACTCTGGCCTCAGCCCTATTTCAGGTGCTAGAGAAAGGGACGTTTTTATTTCTCACTGAATGGTTCTATTGGGACCGCCGACCTCAGCGAAATGGTTTCCCTGAATTAAGTATAACCTTACAGCACACACAACATATTCACAATGGCTTTTCATTTTTCCAGTTGGCTTTTGCCCTGGGTGTGGTAAAGCAGACTTACTGGAGAATTAAATTTGAAGGTTACCTTTGTTGGACAAGATAATCAAACCTATTGGCTGATTTGCTTGGTTGATATTCCAAAATAACTCTGCTCATCCGTGACTTCCATCTGTGATCCTGTTGTTTCGAGCTGATGTCTTAAGACGGAAGTGGCGGGGGTTGGAAAAGAGTTAAACGTACCTCTGTCAATATGCAGAAAGGTGCAGTCTGCAAAGCTCTCATGCGTGACTTAGCTTGCTCAGGGCTGCCTGGCAACGTCACTGCTCTCTGTGCTCATGAGTGGGCATTTCTCATTATAACACAACATGATGAAAAATACAGCCACACACACACACCTCCCGCCAACATGCAGTTTATAAGCCACTGAAATGTTAGGATGATGAAAGCAAGCCTGCATGCTAAACAAGTAGAGTGCAAAGCAGAGGACAGGATTGCAATATTGGTTAAAATCTGGGCAAAAGAGCTATCTTATTCTTTTTTTATGCACTCCATAACCACTGGTCCACTCTGGACTTGAGAGGGTCTCCTGTTACTGACTAGCGTATCTTTGTGGCATTAGTAGAAGTGTTTGGAGTCAGTGCTCTGCCAAGGGAGAGTGCTTGGGAAGCAGGCAAGTGGAGGAAACTGTCCCTGCTGTGGCATCTCTTTTATTTAGAGTGTAGATGGGAAGCAGAATCATAAAGTCTCCACAGGAAGGAGAGGAAGGTTCAGACCCAGGGAAGGAGGAGGATGGAGCCTTTAGATGCAACCCAAGAAAGGAAAAAATACAAGGAATGTGCATTTCTTTATGGTTATGAGTTATGTGAGGATCTTCAATAGGCCATGTAACTTGTTTCTCTTCTCTTCGTTGTGTGTTTGTGTGCGTGTGTGCGTGTGTCTTGCTAAATGAAACACCCATGAATCACTCCACCTTCATCTGTTGAAATATGTATGTGGGGGTGCACTCCCACTTCATTTTTTTCAACTTAAACACACACGTACACACGCCTGTCCCTCCCCCTCTGATTTAGCAGTGGCAGTTAAGGAGGGTCTGGGACGACCTGATTACATATAACAGGAAGTCAGAGTAGGGAGAGGTCACAAACTGCAGACCCTCACACATACTGCAGCACACGATAAAGGCAGAAGGAGCAAACAACAACAACACGCACTCACTCACTTACAATAACAAAAATTCCACGAGACACTAAAGGAAAATAGTTCCTTTTGGATATCCAGCTCACAAGGTAGGCTCACTGTTTTTAACTCAAATTCTTTTATTATGGATAATGTAAGCATCGGAGGTAATATTGAATAGCCTGTGCAGCTTTGTGGTGTGCTCACATGCGCTGACGGTATGTTTGTGATAGAGAGAAAGGAGCCAAGAGAAGGTGGGCCACACAAGACAACTGGAAAACTTTCACCCGGGGCGAGAAAGCACACGTGTGCACGTGTGTGTGTGTGTGTGTGTGTGTGTGTGTGTGTATGTATGTATGCAATGTTTCCCCTACAAAGAGGCAGCAGTGGCACAGCG
The DNA here is from genome assembly GCF_048128805.1 of Centroberyx gerrardi. Classification (NCBI taxonomy): domain Eukaryota; kingdom Metazoa; phylum Chordata; class Actinopteri; order Beryciformes; family Berycidae; genus Centroberyx; species Centroberyx gerrardi. Next base: position 13,637,185 of record NC_135999.1, on the reverse strand, counting down.
TCATTGTGTTTGTTTGAAACCTGCTTTGCTACCAATCCACATTCATTTACAGGTCCAATTAAACAGTTCCTCTACCCTAGAATCAGCACTGTTCTTTTGAAAGCCACTGTTCATATCAGGACGAGACTGAATGACAACTGTGTTTGCGCTGCCTGGGTTTCAGTTACTTTTGCTTTGAGTGTCAACTCCTGCTGCGTTTACGAAGACATCAAACAACAGAATTATTGTGATGTGTCCAGCCAAATATAGTGCACTGTGCTTTGTGTGTTAAATTGACTCAGGGATAATCTGACAGCAGAGACGCTGAAAACCACAGTGATGTTCATTGCCTATAAGCTTGTACCTTACACTGCAACTGCTGTGTGATGATGATGAATTCACATCAATCTCTATACTTAATATAAATTTCATAAAGATGTAACAAACATTGCTGGATACAGATTTTGGATGAATTGAATAGATGTTTCAGGGGTCATTGTAAGAATTTCTTGCTATATTGTTTGTTACTCCCATCTAATTTTATCTCAGCTGCATGTTTGATGCCCTACTTTGATCGAACTTGTTCAGTTGGTGTGAACGGGGGGGAGTAGCTCGCCCGAAACAGACGGCTAGAGAAGGGGAGAGATTATCAACGAATGAAAGAGATAACTATGCTCTCTCATCATCTGTATAAGTTATTGGCACTGATAAAAGGGACACATTTATTCTTTCTATTCTATTCTATTCATTGGTTTTATAGGAAGTGATCTGTTTATCTATTTATTTATTGTGTCAGGACAAGAATACACGCTGGTAACACTAATATACATTTTGTTGCCAGTTCTTTACATTTTGGATCTTAGTCATGGTCTTAGTACAGAAGTGTGTGTCTGTGTGCGTGTGCGTATAGCATCCAGTCACAGGTAAACCTGAGAACACCTGTGAAACACATGTGCACACAGACATTAACACAAACACATTATCACATTATCTTTGTCTGTGAGCCTGTATGTACATGGCTTAATTCCCCCATTGGCCTGAAATGGGATTTTGTTTGGGATGTTTTGGGGCGTGTACCATTTGCTGTCAGCATGTGTCATATTGCTGCGGCCCACGGTGAGCTGGGTTGTGGTTATCAAGGTGAAGCAACAACAATGGCGGAAAGCAGCAAGAAGAGAAAGTACAGCGAAGCTAAATGTGCGGCAGACAAGACCTGTGCAAAAACATGGGTGGGTGAAAATCAGCATTGCTCATTTTTTATTTCGGCTTGGCTTCGTTCACCGTCTGCTTCTTCAAAGCCTGTGATGGGCTTTGTGGATGCCGGTTGCCTCAGCCTCAGGTTAGATGTCGTTTCAAGGTAGACGGCTAATCAAGATGAGTGACAAGTTTTAGGGCGTGAACTTGCCCAACTGAGGGGGAGGAGGGTGGGACTAACGGTACACTTGGCTGCCTCTAGGCAAAAAGTTGCATATTATAACTATAAGTGGTCTCTCAATGTCTCATTTCAGTTGATACAGTGTGTGTGTGTGTGTGTGTGTGTGTGTGTGTGTGTGTGTGTGTGTGTGTGTGTGTGTGTGTGTGTGTGTGTGAGAATTATGCCAGTTGAAATGAGAAATGGATCCAGATTGCCGTCTGTGCTGTGTTAGGTTGTCTGTATTTTAAGGTGTTTGAGGTAACCTACTTTCTGTCTCACTCACTCTTTCTCTTTGCCTTCTCTCTGTTTTTTCTTTTTTTTTTTTAAATTTGTGTACTGAATCGACTGGCCCACCTCCCACACTTCTTTCCTCTCATCTCGTCTATCTGGCTGGCTACTCAACACGACTAGAGGAAAACGCAGTTGGCATGTAAACAAACAACCTTGATACACACTGGGACAGTCTTTAGACATTAATAGTCAAATCTCCAGGTTTTGGCCAGTTTTTCAGGCTGTTGGACTATAGTGTGGCAGATGGTGGGTAAAGCAATGAACTTTTGAAACACTAGAATATCCGTTTTAGTACAGGTGGGTGGATGTATAAACACTGCATAGTGCATGATCATGATCTCAACAGAATAGATGACAAGCGTTTACCATATGAAACTTAAATGCCATGAGTGGGTCTTCGTAGTGGTTCCGGTAATACTGATCTCAGATGTTAAGGTCAGAGACTAGTGGTACAAGTGGACTATTAACCGCTGACCAGGATGCTGGACCTCAGTCATACGCGTCTCTCATGGAAGTCCCCTTTCCCTCCAGCAGGCGGAGGGCGGATGACGTTGGATGAACAGCTTCACTTAGCCAAAGGCCACGCTCTCTTACTTGCACGTTAACTGCCCTCTCTGGAGCTCAAGGATGTAAAAATAGCTGTTTAGCAAGAATCCCAGACATGTCCCGGTAACAAAGACTGATTTATACAACTCGCTTCACTAAGCATAGAGGAGCTTTTGTGCGTCCCCTCCTTCTCCTTCTGCAGACCTCGTCACCAAGGCCAAGAGCGCCAAAACCTCTGACGCTCTTTACGCTCTTTCTTAGAACAGGCTTTGTTCAGGGCGGTCCCAGGGTCCTGATAGCGAAGCTCGCAGAAGCATAATGCTTTACAGGATTGCGTATTTGTTAATGCCTTTTATATTGGATTGCAGTGTCATTTAGATATTGTGTGGTTTCGGGACATTTCTGCGTCAGTAAATGTAATTATGCAACCTTTTAAATGATATTCCGGTATTGGCCCAAATACTTGAAAATGTCACATGCATTTTGCACACTTCATTCTGACAATTTTGTTCCCAAACCCTCTGTATTCCCAAACTAGTTATTTTCCAAAGTAATTGGTAAAATTAATAATGAACAGGATGGTATTAATGACATCTTTCCCCAGTATATCCCACTAAAGAGTATTTTCACAGTCTTTATCAAAACTAGCTTAAAATTTGCTGACACTTGCTAAATCATCATTTAATTTTCTTTTAAAATTTTGACATATTTGTACATTGTACTGATTATGTAGTAGCTTCAGCTTTTCTATTTATATTATCTTCACATCTGAACTTGTTTGTATAGTACATTGAACATTGTACACTCATCATGTTTTTTTTTTCTTTAACAAGTGCAGATTCTTCAGAAGTAATGTCTCCCATCATGCGTCTAAAATCATTTGCATATGAGAAGAGGTTTATGCTGGGCTGAGTTGAACCCCGGGCTAATGTTCTCTGTGGGCTCTGTACATGACACAGATGCACTTACAGCATAATCGAAACAGCATAAACTCACCAAATCCAACCAGCTAGGCTTTATTCCATCAGACTGGCTTAGCAACATATTCAGCCTACAACATTTATAAGCTCACATACATCCAACGACAACTACGGGAAAGGCAACAATGTAGGCATCAGCTGACAGCAGTTGGCGCTCATCAACCTGAATCAGGCAACAACAGTGAAGTAGAGCATCAACAGTAGAACATCAGACAGTACGCAGGTGGTTCTGAATCCTGGTTCTTGGTACCCAGAGCCCTGCTAGTTTTCATTCTAGTCACCTAATCAGGGACTGATTTATATCTGGCATGCAAGGGCTTGAGGACCAGGATTGAGAACCACTGCAGTAGGCTATAGTAAACCTCGACATGACAGCCTTAAACAAAAGCATTTTTTAGGCAGTATTTGTTATGACATAAGCCACATACATTCACATTCAAAGCCTGGAGTATGTCCACAATGATATCAGAAGTTTATTTTCCTAATTTTCATGGAGGCAGAATCCTGTTAAGGTCACACCTGCTCCATCAGGCTGACATCTGTTAAATTAACCTGTCAGCCTCCCTAGCTTGCTTTTGTTTTGTTTTTCTGCTATACACTCATATTTTTTCATCCAGCTTTGTGCGTCATCTTTCCACATTTCTACCAAAACAGGTTGTAAAAAATCTGTTGCGATGGCTTATAACAAGTACCATTAGTTGTTATACTATTGCAAGGGTATTGCATTCTACAGATAATTATCAAGAATGAAAGATCACAGGCAAGACATACAGTATGCAACAATCAATAAAAGTCCCACTGGACATTATGTTCTTGGGGTTCCCTAGTAGCCGGGGCCGTGGCTGCAGCCCATGTGGCCCTTTTGGTTAAACGCAGCCCAGGGTGTATAGGAGTTGTGAAAATCTGTCACAGCTAAGATGTGAAGATTTTTTTAAGTTAAGTTAAATTATCACAACAATACAACTTTTATTAATTAGATACTGCTCAATAAAGGTGAGACGTGACTTGTGCAAAATTATTTGTACCACCCTGTGATGATATTTGATAGCACCCAGGTGTAGACGACTGAATGGCTCTTGAGGTCCATGACGCTATGGCAACTGCGCTGTGGTAAAAAGTCAGTAATCATTGCAGTCATGATCATGGACATTGGCGGTAATGTTATTGCTGTTACTGTGTTAACTGCGGTGTAGCATAAAACCTTTTTACCGGCCCATCCTAAAACATGATACATTTTCCAGCTCCACTATCCATATTGGGACTTGGACAACTATAGGTATAGGGCATGCTTGAATGTTTAGGACCAAAAAAAAAGATACTTAATGCCATTCTGGACTATAGCTAGCCTATTTGAAGGAATCAAATGGTATTAAAATGTGCTGTGACTTAGAACTTGTAATGAATTGAAGCATCAAAAAATTCCCATTTTAATCCCCATGAGCAGTGAATAAGATTATAGCACCTAATGCCTTACATTTCTCTCACCTCCATTTAGTCGTTCTTTACTCCCTCCAGTGAGACTGCAGTCAGAGTACACAGACCAATGCTGAGACACTGGTTACTGTCATATGTTTAATTTCCTGCCTGGGTAAGGGACACTGTGTGAGTATGAAGCTAATGCAAGAAGGATTTTGTCCCATGTCATATCAACTGACCATAAAAGGTAGTCTGTTTTCTATGTAGCCATAAGATGTTGTCTGGCAGTGATTTCTGGCAGATTAAAGGATAGCAGCATGTACTAATTTGTTCCATTATCACCAATATCTTGACCTTCCCTCCCTCCTCCTCACTCTATGCTCATCCTGTCCCTCCCTTACTCTCTCTCTCTCTCCCTCCCTCCCTCGATCCCTCTCTCTCTCTATCCCTGGCTGTGTTTTTCTGAGGAACAAACAGAGAAGCTGTCCTAGCCGGGATGAGTCAGTGCAGCTGGGGTGCAGGTCATTTACCCACAGCCCACTCACACAGGACAGATGGCCTAGCCTTCTCCATGCTGCTAAGTGCTAACTATGCATCCAGAGTCAATGAGCTAAGCTAATGCTAAGGCCCACTGAGTGAACTGGTCAGAGCACAGCTAATGCTAACAAAACACTGAGCTATGTTGATGTGAATCATGTACCTGGACTAACTGAGACAGACAGGCCAATTAAATTCATAGAGTCACAGACAGACAATGGGTTACATGGGCTTTTGCTGCAATTTTGAAACATTGTTGTGAAAGCGTTACTGTGACTGCATTTGTGAACAAGTTGATTTAAAATTAAGTTAAAGCCAGCACAGAAGGTAGCCTTAACACACCCAGCATTTCACAGAGCCTTCCTCTTTGTGTGCTGGGTTTGAGTGTCTGGCTACTACGTCCAAGTGGGAATGCCCCACGACCGGATACTTGCTAATTAGCTTTTTTTTTTCCTTGACTGTGAGGACTTACACTATTTACCATTACACAGGATTTGATGTTGCAGTCCTTTGTGCCTTAATCCAGAGTGAGCATCAATACAGAAGCCCAATTCAGATGTCAACAAGAATGATGTACTAACCCATAAATGGTGACCACAGAGAAGAAGATCAGGCTATGGCATAAATCTACAGGACCATCAGACAGGCAGCACCATTCTTATCTTAAAACACTAAACACCATGCTCAAACTGGAAGAAATGCATACATACAGTAGTTTACAGCAGACTGAATCATGCAACTGTTTTTTAATTAAACCCAAGCTTCTCAAAAACTCAGTTTTAGCAGCATATTTGAATTGCCCATGGTTTAAAACTGAAGAACTAAAGAAACAGCTGCATTCAACCATTCAAAATAAATAAACATCAGATAAATTGAAATCTTGTGCAGATCTTCAAATGAGGGGATTTAATTCCAGCAACTGAGTTCAGTATTAAAAGACACTTGCAATTTAGAACACAACTCAAACAAATATACGTTAAGGTTTCATTTTCCATTTAATGGAAGATGCAACTCAAACAAATATCCCCCAGCTCAAACAAATATCCTTTCCATTTCCATTTCACCTTTGTGGCTATAGCGGTAACCTACTGACACACAACACTTGCTTTTCTGGAGTCGTCCTCCAATGTGCCACTTCAGTTCTGATTACTTATTTAACAGAGGCAGATTCTTCAGACAGATGAGCATGTCAGCCCTGTCAGTGGTCAGCCTGTTCCCCTGCTCATCAATAATGTTCAAGGTCCCCACGGGTCCTTGAAATCCTTGAAAGTTTGTGAATTTGAGAAAAAAAAATCAAAGCCTTGAAAGTTTTTAAAAATAGACATAAATAGACATGGGTCATTGAAAGTGCTTGAATTTAGAGAGGTTGTTGAGAAGTGTTCACACATTCAAGCCTCTCTCTTTTTAATTGTTGTCTGTGAGCTTCTGTAAAGCCTGCTAGTTCTCATTATAAAAGTTCTCAGTGTTGTAACAGTAATTAATCTTGATCCGTGTCTCAAACTATGCCGTGTTGGGTCCTTGAATTTGAGGGAATTGGGCCTGGAAAGTCCTTGAAAAGTCCTTGAATTTGATGTTTAAGAAGGTGTGGGAACCCTGATGTTGCAGGCTGTACTGAATAGTCTTTAACTTGTGCAGGGGGCACTGAGACATTTAGAGGCAGTAGCAGCCAGGGGGGGGGGGACTAGGCTGGTTGATTCTCTAGTATTGTAAAGCGCACTGACTGTGGAATAGTTTGCTCGCTGAGGTGGGTTTGCACTTGACCAAGGGCACCTGTGCTGATTGGCCCAGGACCAGGTTCTGCTGTTTCACAATCCTCCAGGATTTCATCAAAAAGACTGCCAAAACTGCCAAGGCTGCCCTTGCGTGTGCTTCCAACGTAGACTACCTACCTACCTGTCTTTGTATCTCAGATCTCACAAAGTGGAGTGGTTCATATTCCACATTGCTGAATCGTCTGTTCACTGCTTCTCGAAGGGAGCTTTTCATTGTCTTAATCCCTCGGTTGGCCTCGTTTTCTCGGTTGAGAAGGCATTTATGGACAGTCACAGTTGGGATCATATCAGGTGCAGAGGTAGACGAGGAGCTTAACACCCTGGTCAGCTCCTCAAAAGAGGCTAGAATGTAATGTCTTCAATAGCCCCCACTGGTTAGCAGTCAGTGGCTGGCAGGTCTTGATCAGTTGCATAAGCACTCAGGGCCCGTTTATGTGTAAGGAGGCTCTCGAGCATGTAGTTTGTGCTGTTCCACCTTGTTTTTACATCCTGCTGCAGTGTGTGTGCGAAGCATCCTAAATTGGCAACCCCAGTACTATCATTGCCTTCTTCATGTTGTTTGCATTGGCTATCAAACTGATGTGAACTTGGGTCTTCTCATTTTTCCCCTGGCCCAGGATCTCTTCCGTTGAAGTTGCAGTCGTGTCCCCTATGTGTGTCCTACAAAATTGCTTGGTATGCAGCACGGCTCTTTGCAATGTGAAACTTGCATCCTCTCATTGCGTTAGGCATAGCAATGACATCGGACACACAACTGAGCTCCACATATTGGTAGCGAAAGTCACTGCGGTTACATCTTTTGAGCAATCCAAAATAAATCTACACACTTGTTTGTACAGCTGGGGGATAGCTGTTTTGGACAGATAATGTCGGCATGGCAAACTGTAGCGAGGTTCCAGGAATTCCATTACGACAGAAAGCGGCAGGTCATCCAATGCAATAAATTTTCTTTTTTCTTCTTCAATTAAGTTTCTCCGTTATCATCTTTTCTTTGTTTCTATCTCGGGGTTACCATGCTTTTCAAATGGTTCCCATAGTGTTTATTGCCAAGGCGTACTCAGTTTCTTCTTAGCACTTGCCTGTGTGAACTATTCTTTAGCGTGATGCTGCCACCCCTCAAAACACAGACTTTGCATAAGTTGCATGGACAATGGATCGGATAAGAAAATAACATTCACTATCGGCCCAATACCGATGCTGAGTATCTAATCGGTGCAACCATAGTATCAGCACAGCGCCCCCACTCAGTGTGACTCCTTTTTTGCCAGATCCACTGACTGGCTCCTATTGCTGCTTCAAACATATCTTGCACTCCCTGCTTTAAGCTCCGTCCATGAATGCCTAATTCACCTAATAGTCTTAAAGTGGACTTGGCTACAAACTGTCATCACCCAACCTCCATGGGGCGTAGACTAGCATGGGGTTCACGAATGCTCTTCCTGAAACAAAAATGCATAGACTGTGAAAAAAGATGGACATAGTGAATGTGACATCATCCATTGACTTCTGAGGGCCGTTTTGAAGCTTGGACTATAGCAGTATGGTATTCTCCAAAATGTATTTACTCGCAGCTGAAAGGAAAAGGTGTCCTCAGTGACTTCTGATTGCCAGAAAACATTAGCTTGTGTGCACATTGCTAAACAGGAAGGGAGATTAATAAAATAATATAAAAAAGTGGTCATAGCAATATTGATATATGCTCGTTTGTGTGTGCATGTTGTCTGTGTGCATGACTTGATTGTGTACATGCGTGGCACTTATTATATTGTAGAATTTGTTGCAGATATTGAAGTGATGGGTTACCTAGGGCTCAATGTAAACCTGCTTGTCCAGTGAATTTGAAACATTAAACTAGTCCGGTTTCACAATTGGGAGTACGGCTGAAAGAACAATGCTTTAGATACAGTGTTGGCTATCTGTTTAGTGTCTCGTTATTACTCTACTGCTCTTCTTCGGCCCATTGCATTTAATGTGCCAGGCGGGCACATGCTGTGCGTACATTAACACTGGTAGCACATGAGCCAGGAACAATTCACACACAAATGACTCCGGGTCACTTTTCACACATTGTCCAGCACCAGTGTCATAGAAACAGCACACATCTCCATGTTTTGAAGAGATTGTCTTGTCTGATGTCCCAAATGCTTTTGCTGCAGGAATACAGAAACCCACAGGCCTGCCTCATTCATTAACCATTAGAGATATGGAGGATGAGTTTAAGTATGCAGTTTAACAGCCCATGATGACAGTCCATTCGCATTAGCAATTAGTGCACTTAAAGGCTTTTTAGGCTGCATTAAGCTATCTATGGCATGAAGCACGATTGGCCTTTTAAGTGCAGTAAAACTAGAGTTGTTGGAGCCCGAGTGATGTTGCAGGGATGGTTCAGTAACCAGCTTCACATATTTAGAGTAACAAATTGGTGTAAACTCCTTTTGTAGGAGAGCCTGAATTGAACACAATCTCACTTTTAACAACTACAGGCTATAGGTAACATGTGGATCCAATTGAGTCATGTCATGTCCTTAATCAACACACAATGGTGCCATACTGTCTTATTCATTCTTCTGCTTCCTTCCAGCATAGTCTTTGATTCGGATCAGTATGGAGTTTTGTGATGGAACCAACTAGTGCTGGTGGTCCCACAGGACTTTTTTGCAGTCTGATAAGGAAACACTCTATGGCTGATTTCATGCTTTACAACTTCATGTTACTGGGAAAGAAATGAGGAACTCCACATGTTGCACAAACAAAAGCTGATGAGTTATTATTATGGATGAGATTTGTCAATATCTAAAATCGACAGCTGATTTACTTCAGGGTGATGTTTGTATTGGTGCCAGTCGATGTTGAAATTTGAAAACAGTTTGTAGGTTTGTTTATTTGCTGGACTTGGTCTGTGTAGCTGGCGCAGGCGGTGGGGCCCGAGTACCAGATGCTGTAGAGGAGCTCTGTGATAACACTCCTAACAAAGGCCAGTGTCCTCTGGGGGCCGAGGCTGGGGCGCTGCAGGCCTTTAACTGTGGAATGGAGAAGGGCCCATGCCTCACAAGGATAAGCTCTCTCCATATTTATTTTGTCTGTCTACCTATGTCATGCAAGTACGCCTATCTAGATGTACACACACAGGTGCAGAGGTTGGTGCTCCAGGGTGCAGCTAACCTGCCTTCTCTATCTTTCTCTCTCTCCGTTCTTCCTTCTCTCTGCAACCATATCAGACTGCCTCTCTTGCCTGTTATTTCCTCTTTACCCTCTCTCCCTCCTCCTCTCCCCCACCTCATTCTGTAGTGCTGTTGGGTCAGGAGCCCTCTGACGGCAGCGTGACTCCACTCAGATGGCATCTCCTCCCAAGCTCCCCCCACCCTTTCTCTCTCGTCCTCTTAGTCAGACCCTCAATGCCCTCTCTGTCTGGCCCCCAGGCTGTAGGACCTGGGTGGGGGGATAGAGGGTGTCTTCCTGTTTCTCACCCTATCAGAAGACACCAGGACGCTTGGAGAAACGGGGGGAGGAGGGGGATAGAGAGGGGCTGGCGGGGACAGCTGCCATGCCAGGGGAGCCCTCCCCGTTCCAGTCCAATATCGTCCCATCCCGTCCCATTCCCAACCCTGGGGCAGGGAAGAGCGCATACAAACACTAGGCTCCAACAAGTTGAAGTGGGCTGTGTGATTGTTGGGTTAGTTGACTGGTTCAGAATCTGTTTGGCTTCAGTTTATTTGGGTGTAGTAAAGAAGTTGGAACGGCAGTGTATATGTGCTGCTGTCAATAAGTGCGACATTCTCATCGACTTGGACTAACTGGGATTTGATTGTATCAGTAACAGCCCTTAATTCAATACAACACTACCTACGATGGAGTATACAAAACTAAAAGTCATAGCGCAGGACTAGAGGCCTCATCCTCTTCTCCAAGGAGCCTTGGCAGGAGGTAGGTAATGGTGAACAGATACTCTCAGCTCTTCTGCGTAAGACTCTGACTGCTGTTGTCCAACGTGGTACTATTCAGATGTGTGTTGACATTGGGGCCACTGTAATCTGCTGTGGCCTGAGTGCTATGTTATGCTGACCGTATGTGTATGTGTGTAAATGATATGCCACTTGGCTCAGGTGAAAATGCCTCTCTGTTTATGTGTGCAGGTAATGTTTGATGGGGATGGAATCTGGCTGTCAGGGATTTAGAGACTTGTGTTTTGCTGTTTCTTTCCCTGGGTTGTATTTCGCGTTTGTGTCTCTGTGCGTGTGGATACGTATGTGTCTGGTGCTGAATTTGAAGTTGCGGTACGTATCAGTGATAGGAATCAGTGTAAGTGTGTACGCTCAGTGCATGAGGAATGCTGTGTGAAAGCACACAGATGGAAGAGAGATGCTCACACTCACACAGCTTGTCAGCCTAGAAACACTGCTGTAACCAAGCTAATGTGGAAACGCAGAAGCAGGGGGTGCAGAATTGCTTCGGAACTGCTCCTCTCTGAATTGCAACCCATTGCTTTTAAGTGGTGTCGACCTGCTCCCCATTAATGTTAAAATTACTACACTCTCTCTTCTGTGCTGTTTGTCCCTCCCAGGCGGGGTAGTTCTGTTTAGCAGCAGGTCTCGCTTGCCTCTGTCTTGTGCATCTACTGTAAAACTCCGGGCGTCAACCTTCTCACCCTGGGTGGGGCTAGCCCTGCTGTAACCTAAGCTGTTGGTCCCCCCGCTCTCCACGGGGTAACCTGACCCTAGAGTGCTTTGTCATGTACCAGAGAGAGAGGTTCCCTCTCCACACCCACCTTCTTTGTGTGACCACATCACAACACAGACACATCAGGGCTTGTTCTGAAGTCTTTTCACTTTAGTCCATATGCGTAAAGTTGGTAATTGGTATGTAAAGGGGCCTGCCTCTAAACGCCAGTCACATCTAAAATGATAACTATAAAGATACGTATATCTATAAAAAGATTTAAATCATTGTAAGTAAACAGAATGTCTGTGTTCCCACTACAACGACAACCAAAACGAGAACTATAACTACAGTTTTTGTTCGATCTCAGAACAATTTTTTTTGATGCAGAGACGATAAGACATTTTCAACCAATCAAATTAAAGTTGTAGAAAGTTCCTCATTTGCTGAGGAACTGTTCACAAATATTGTTGTAGTGTGAATGCTTAAGCATCAATGTATCTTTATAGTTTAAAGTTATCTTTATAGTTAAAATCCTAGATGTGAATGGGCCTTAAGAGTATGTAGGTTTAAGCCTTGTTCACACTACGTGGGTGTGTTTGTGATGATGTAATGTAGGCTTTTTGTACTGCACTGTATTAAATGCAAGTGGTGGACTGCACTTGTCAGTGTGTGTGTGTGTGTGCGCATTTGTGTGAGTGTGGAATACCATGCAGAGTGTGTGGATGTTTCTGACAGGCTGTGATGATCCCACACAATTTCTCTATGGGAAGTGAAGTGTGTGTTTCAATTCTTGATGTATATGGTAGTGTGTGTTAATTAGCGTTTTTGTGTGTGTGTGTGTGTGTGTGTGTCCGTGTGTGATTCCTGTGCATGTGTGCAGTTAAATAGCCAGGGGTTCTGTATAGGGCTGCTTATTTCTTCAGCCTAGCCTGGCCTGTTTGTGGAGGGAAAGGTTTGATGCTGTCCATGCTGTCTCAGTCTGGGGCTTGGCCCACTAACAAAGGGCACCCTGTGGATGGAAAAACAGCTGAGGGATGAAAAAAAGCCCACAGCATTGTTAATCCGGTCAAAATCTTACCCCAAAAAAACAACAACAAAGCTTTAGTTTGCATTCCTTGCACTCTGTTGGCATGCTTCCTGAACTGTCTGATCTCAGCAGTGGTTGTTTTTCTACTGGTCTCTTCCTTCATTTCAAACTCAAGAGCACTGGTTAGAGAAAAGCTCTTCTGATACGGTATTCATCTATTCATCTGATATGATGTTCATTGTTTTCTGTAGTGCACCATTAGATGGAAGACTCTTCTATAAAGCGCCCATAGACACTTCCCCTTAGCTGTATCAATAAAAGGAAATAATGGGTTTTTGGATAAATCGCTTGCCTTAGGACAAAATCCAGTGAGCGCTTGGATAAGGCTCCCTGGTGTTTTGCCCAGAGCTCATTTTTGATCCCAAAAACAAAATGTCTAGCCTAACTGCTATGACTAGGCAAAATCAAAAGTTCATGACCTCATTGGGTCTGTATGCAGTGAATGGCTGCTGGTTAACTTCTCTAAACACTTGATATACACTTGAAGACTGCAAATGCGGTGTGGAAACTGTAAAAATCTGGGAACAGGAGTATACCATCAGTGTAGTGCCACAGTCACCCTGCTGCTGGCTTTGTTCACATTTCATTTTATAGAAGAAATCTTTCATCGATTTGATTTCTTAATACAAGGACTCATGGTGTAACAGCTGAGCATCTGTTTTAAACAGATTTTGAAGCTGTGTGGTTTGCAATTGTTTGCCAACTTTAGAGTAAAATAGATCTATATTTTGGATTACAATGGGAGCTGATATTTGTGATGTTTGATATTTGTTATTTGATATTTGCGATTTTTCATAAACTTGGCCTCAAGAATCCATAACTGATATATTAAAAACTCCTGGATTAGAAGAGAAACACCTGGTCTCTTGTTGACTATCACATTACTAAGTATGTCAGAGTGTACTTAGGGATCAGGCTTTTGGCACTAAACTGCCCCCTAGCTATGTATAATGAATGAAAGTCACAGAGCATATTTCCCTGTCTCATATTTTTACTTTCTCAACTATGTGGTATGCCCTGAATTTAAACTCCTCTGTCTGCTATGTGGTCCCTCTTTCTTACAGACAACAAATCCCATTTAGAAAGAAGACCTAATTGCCTGTTTCTCTTTATAGATTGGGTTATTCACCCCAATCAGGGTGCTAGACCAAACTATGTGGCTTTTGTTCTGGTTGTCCCAGACACATATTTCTGGTTGCGGACCTCTTCCCTCTGAGTCCCAGTGTGCCTCAGTGAGGGCTGTGCAGCTGGTGGAGAATGCACACAGCGACACAGGCTAAGCTGGGACACACAGGCTAACCTGGAAAAATAAAGCATTTGGCCGGCCTGCGGTCAGTTCGGAATGGAGCAGTCAGTGTGAGAACACACAAATAACCTTTGGCCCCGTTTCTCTGCCCTCCCGCAGGCATGGAAGAAGCGGTGGTTTGTTCTCCGCAGTGGCCGTCTGACAGGCGACCCAGACGTGTTGGAGTACTACAAGAATGACCACGCCAAGAAGCCCATCCGCGTGATTGACCTCAACTTGTGTGAGCAGGTAGGTTTTCTCACTCCCACCAGCCAGTGACTAGCACAGCCCAGTGGCACGTTGCTGCTAATATATATGATTATTTCTTGCAAAATTACAATTGTGATATGCCTAGTGGCATTTATAGGTGCACATAAACATTGGTACATAAACATATGCATTCAGGTAGCGTACTTTCTCTTTGACTGGCTATAAATCATATTCACAGTCAAAGAAACTCCTGTTCTTGACTGATGCCGTGTAAAGCTAAGCCCAGTTGGTTGCTCCTTCAGGTGGACGCTGGGCTGACGTTCAACAAGAAGGACTTGGAGCACAGCTTCATATTTGACATCAAGACCATTGACCGTGTATTCTACCTGGTGGCCGACACTGAAGACGAGATGAACAAGTGGGTGCGCTGCATCTGCGACATCTGCGGCTTTAACCCCACTGATGACGGTAAGGAGGAGGACATCAGGTGTTAAGCTAGCCACACATCAGCGCTACCTCAACCAATTAGGGCACAGTTCAGACCTTCACTTAAAGGTGCTACGTGTAGCATTTTAACATCAATACATTTTTGCTGAGCAGATTGGCAGCATCTGTCATCCTCTACATTGCATTTTACATTGTGTACCACCTGGGCCGGATTTCTCTGGAAAATTATTGTATTGCTTTACAGCAAATGGAGCCAAAGCTTAAAAACTACTGTTTATTAATTATTTATGAAACTATTATTGGCAATTATTATTGTTATCAACTCTTATCCTTCTTCTTGCTCTTCAAAACAAATGCATTCGCCACAAAGCCAGGGAGGGGGAGCAACATCTCATTCTCAAGCCAAAAAACGGAAATAACAAAGCAGTATTATTATTGCAGTATTTTGCATCATACATTACCCCTTCACTAGATTGTTGGATGTCTGCTCTAGTTAGTTAGTTAGCTGGCCTACTCGTCTCTGTTGTGGAAATGTGACTCCATTGTTTGTGTCAATCACAAACCACTACAATACAAGGTGGTGACGGGGGTGGTGTTGGTCCATATGAATGTCCCATATGAATGATGCTTAAAGTAATATTTCGTGACATTTTCATAGAAATCCATGTCTGTTTTGCTCCTCTAATTCAACTGAGGTAAACCTACTGAGTGGAGGCTTTCCACAGGGTATTTCAGTTCAAATGCTGCAGACTGGTCTGATTACAAGGATTTCAGTAATTTAGTCAGATTGAAATTGAGGAAAATTTGAATTCCCATAAGATGGGACCTTTAAATCAGGGTGTACCTCATCTCATTAGCAATAAGTAAAGAAATAAACTGTACAAGTTGAAGAAGTATAGCTCACAGGCCAGTTACTGTATGTTTGACTGGTTTCCCTTCTGATTTAGCGCTTTGCTACTCAGATATCTGCCTCTTTTTCTAATGGAGTTAGATGAACCAGTTGTGTGCACCAGAAGGCCTCTGTTCAATACAGTTCTCAGCCAAGGCCTAATGATCCATGTGTTGAGATAGGCTCACGTTACCCTTGTTCCCAGTACTGGATAATCAGAGCATTGTATGCCTGTCAGTCCCACTGCCACTCTTTCTTTCCTTTCCTTTATCTGGTTCTCATTCTCTCGTTTGCATGCTGTTCTCTCTCTCTCTCTCTCTCTCTCTGTCTCTCTCTCTCTCTCTCTCTCTCTTTTTCTTTCTTTCTTTCTTTCTTTGAGCCTAATAGCCCCCCAAACCAGAATGGTGGGTTAGACTGTGCTATTTGCTTCTCAGTCTTGCTCTTCTACGATTTCTTCCTCTCCTCAAATGAATTTGTGGACACTGTTGGTTTGATCTGATGAAAATTGACTAATGCACTAATCTGCCATCTCGTGCCACTAAAAATCGTTAGGAGAGGCATGTATTTTTCTTCTATTCAGACCTGGCAACAGAGGCACTACTTATCTTGCTCCAAGGTCAGCATCTCCTCAGTATTGTGACTGTCTCAACCTCTGCTAGCTAGTGTTGCAGGGCAACCCTGATAACAACATTCATGGCACCTTCTACAACAGAGTTATTGGACCTGGCTGTTAAATCCCCTATGTACACACAAACAGTAACACCATTCAAGGAGAAACTGGGTCCAAAGACAAACATCCTTGCACATAGGCCTCCTCACAGTTCTCATTACAAAAGAATGGCCTTGGCTCTCCCTTTTGCACTCTCTTGCACTCTATCTCTCCGCATCTGAGACCCACCCCCTACTCTCCTGTGGCCAGGCTAGAGTGCTTCATGGCTGGGCAGATATTGGAGCAGGGAGCAGTAGGGGGGCTAGAGAACCAAGGCTATGAGCTACAATGTAGGAGGTGGAAGATGAGTATGAGCAGAGGGGATTTTCCCTTTGCCTGGTTGAATCAGCACTTAGAGCTTCAACAAACAAATGGGGAGGAGGAGGGGAGCTGGAGGAGGAAGAGAGGGGAGCAAGTGATGCACAGTAAAGAGAGAAACTGAGTTTGAAAATAAGAGAGAGAGGGGGCCCTGCATGAGATAAAAGCATGGCTGTTATGGAAGAGAGTGGGAGGGGAATTGTGAAATAGGGAGATCAGGAGAAAAAGGTAGAAAGATGTAGAAAGAAAAAGCAGATATATTCCAGCTAGCATCCCTATCAGCCATCTCAGTCTTCACTGCAGCACAATAATCAGCTCGAGTAGAAGGGTTTGAAAAGGATCCTAACATTTGAAGGCTCGCACTGTGTGTGACAAAGAAGAGACCTTGAGGAAATGCTGTCTGAAAAAGAGGAGTGTGTGGGATTCTAAAAGCAAACACTGGTTAAAGATGTGGAACATGACTCAGAGACTACTGTATGAGTTTGCCTCCCTAGCTTAAAGAATTTATGTAAAAAACAAAACTGTGTTTATAGATATACGTGTTTTCATGTGTATATGTGTTTTATATTTCTTAGAGCAGTGACCAGAATACCTACTTATGACGCTAAATCAATGCAGTTTTACTGCAGTGACCGCCAAGCACTTGAGATGTGTTTAACCTTGATATCAGCTGTACTTGCCAGCGTTATTTAGGCAATCATGTCTTGAGTGTACAATATGTGTGTGGGAGGCTGAGCTCTGTGTGTATTCACACTTGCTCCTGTGCCCACAGTTACGCTTATGCACAGGTTTTCTGAACATCCACTTTGGACTAGTATATAATGTCCCTCCCCTCAAGTTATACCGTGTATTTGAAAATATTTCATTTTTATTGGACCTTTCAGTGTTTTGAGATATACAGTTAGATACACTAAAGGATAATAACAGGATAAACAGCATTAACATGAAGTAACCCTTAGACCTCTCTTGTGTCCCTCCTCCAGAGGCAGCAAAAGCTGCTCACCAGTCGGCCATAGGAGGCTTGGTGGTGGACACCCCCCCTCACCCAGCACTGGGCAGTATTGTTGGTCCAGCAGCAGCGGTGCTGGCCAGCGTGCCCCCTCCATACCAACCGGTCAGTGTGCGCCACCTGGACTCTCAGTCCAGCTTGGAGGAGCCCCAGGACTACCTGTGGCTGGTCAACTGTGAGAGCAAGAAGCCCGAGCCCAACAGGTCAGTGTGTGTGTGTGTGTGTGTGTGTGTGTGTGTGTGTGTGTGTCCATGAGTGCTTACACTATCAGTCCAAAGTTTGGACACAACTGATTGAATGTACTATGTTTTTCATTATCTTAAAGCCATTTTGATCTAAAGGCTTATGCTTAGATGCTTGAAATTTGTTTCTTAGACAAATATAAATAATGAAGGTGATGCCTATGCGTGTATTTCTTTCCAAAGCTTTTGCCTTTCCATCAAGGCAAAGGGAGGCTACTTTAAAGAATCTAAAATATAAGATAGTTTTGATTTGTTTAACACTTTTTTGGTCACTGCATAATTCCATTTGTGTTATTTCATAGTTTTGATGTCTTTGCTATTATTCTGAAATGTGAAAAATAGTAAAAATAAAGAAAAATGTGTGTCCAAACTTTTGACTGGTAGTGCATATGTGCGAGTCTCTTCTCAGTGTGCTATGCTGTTATACCATGACATAAGTTTCTCTCTGTACATTTTTCCCAGTCCAATTATTCTTTCCTACATTTCATTTTTGCTGCTGCTCTCCTCCCTGTCTCTGTCTCTGTCTCTGTTGTGTGGTGTGTAGCTCAGTGCAGCCTCCCTCTCCAGTGGAGGGAGACCAGGAGTATTTGCTCCTGGAGGAGTGTGAGAGCAAGACTCTTCCTCCACAGGCTAGTCTGTGAGTGGCCAGCCATCCAGCTGGAACTGCCTGCTTGTGTGGAGTGTTACACGTGTATAAACAGACAGACCAGGCATACACACACATGCACACACAAACACACACACACTGTAGCTAGGTACACTCTGCTGTAGATGTACATGGCATCTCTAAACGATTGTCAATGCTGGATTTGATGTGTTTGAATGTGTTTTATCAACATGGCCTCCGTATACAGTAGACCAGACTGAATTGTTCTTTCCCTCACGCTATATTGTTTTTGTCATTGCCTGCATGTTAAGCAATTACCCAGCAAGTGAGTGACTCAATCCTCCAATTTCAGACCTCAAAAGTGCTATTTCATCATCCTAATATGGCAAGGGAATGCCAAAGATGAGTGATAAGACATGTCTTTGCTTTAAATTACTAACTGTGGCTTGCAATGGTGTGCCATGTTTGTGTGGTTTGTTTGACGTCTCTAAAACAACATGTTGTGTTTTGGATATTTAGTTCTCTGGTGTGTATGTGTGTTTTCTTCTTAGAGCCCATGCTGAGTGTTCCAAGTCTACCTCTTCAGAGACAGACCTGAATGACAACCTCCCCTCCCACCGCACACCCACATCCTCCACCTCCTCAGCCAAGCACGCCTCACACAACGGCTTCTTCCCCCAGCACCCGGCCCCAGCCTCCGCCTCCTCCATCTACGACTCGCCACCGTCACGCGGCGCCTCCCTCTCAGCCGACACCGGCCTCTACCACCTCCCGCGCAGCTACTCCCAGGACACTGTACTGCTCCCCAAGTCGGCCTCCTCCCCTGCGGCCCATCCCGACGGCGGGGAGGGCTCCGACCTGTACGTCTTCAACACGCCGTCGCGGAAGCCCTCGATGGAGACGCAGATGCGCAACCTATCGGTCAGTTACGACATCCCGCCTACACCTGGTGCCAACTGTACCTACCAGGTGCCCCGCACGTTGCCGTCCTCGGCAGGGGGAGGAGGCTCGGAGGGCGGGGGAGATGTAGTCCCCCCTCCCAGACCACCCAAGCCTTCGCTCAGCTCCACCTCAGGACCCCCACCGCCCCCTGCTGAGCGCTCGCCTACGGACACCTATTGTGTGCCTCGCTCAGCCTCGGAGACGGACGGAAACTACTGTGTGCCCACCAGTGCTGGGAGTAAGGCGCTACGCAGCAACACTATTGGCACTGTCGACTCTTCACGCCTCCGGAAAGGTTTGTGTCAGGGCGAGGGCTTTGTTTACTGCTGCTGAACATAAAGTTGGAGTTGATACTTACCCTGCATTAGCAGACTGTAAAAATGCCATTGTGTGGTGTTTAATCACATTTACTAACCACTATTTCTTATTTTCTTGTTCTGCAAAGTGCTCCTCAGAAAGTCTTTATACCATGTCACACTTCACGATGCGAAAATGCTGAAATCAAACGATTATAATATTAAGACCAATGGCGTAGTGTTTGGGCATGTACCCGTCACCAGCATCCACCATCATATTATAATGTGAGATGGTCACAATGTCCCACTCAGTCACTGAGCTGTCTCATTTCCCTCTCACTTGAAATAACAAATAATTTCTTACCCTTGTGTGCAGTAATATGTGCCACCACTCAGACACTTTTTAAATGCACTTTTCAACGCCTTTGAACATCTATTATGTACGTATTTGATATTCTTTTGAGCTTAATCTTATTTTAGATGGATGATGAGAGGCGTCACCGGAGCTCTTGGCATGTTCCTCCTCCAGCTGCACTGCCTATTTTCGTCTTTACTCATCTATTTTCGCCCAAAACATTGAAACTATGAAATACTTAGCGGACCTGAACACTTCAGATCAGGCAATGCCCTGGAGATGTGTTAGGGGGCTTTGAAATTTAAGTGCTTTGATGATGATTTCCACATGCTGCAATCCCAAATCATGTATAACTAGACTCACAGTAATCTGATGGGCACTATCTGAGGTTTTGATGGTGTCAAGTGTCAAGTTACGCATGAATTTATGGCTTGGTCGACTACAATTATCCTTACTTTTTTTTACTATTCAATTTTAAGTGAGATTACACATTTACACATCATTTCAGTACATTTACCCAGTCCTTTCTTTCATGAACGGTATACTTTGACTGTCACAGAAATTTACAGTATGTACTCTCCCAGATATTCCTTCCATCTTACACCATGACTTGTCTTCATATGTCTTCATTCATGCACAACAAGTACACACCCTCTGACCCATCCTTGAAACTACACATGTTTTTAACTACAATTATCAGCCAAGGTGCTTTCAGACTTCTGCCAGGATCACATATGACAGCACAGACACATACGCATGATGGTGCTAGGCAGATGCTGTTCATCGTGATATTTGAATACTGTGTTAAAATTGCATAAGTGTAAGGCATCATTCCAAAGCAGTGATGTGGGTATAACATAACAGCAATTGCTATGAGCCCATCATCAGTTTCATTTTGCATCTAAGCAGCAGATGCTTTTACCTGACAGATAAGATCTGAGCCCAAGACGATCTATTGTATAGAAGTGTCTGTGTAAGAATAACTAACTATAATTAGAATTATAATATATATAATTTATCCCACAGTTTCTTCCCGAAACAGCGACCTAACATCTAACAACAATAATAATAACAATGCCTTAACCTTTACCACTTACCTAAAATTATAGGACTTTATAAAGTCCTGTGCAGAAAGGAAAAAAAATAAAAAGGAGATATAGAAAAAAAATAGGCAAACATCCTAGTCAACAGTCCCTGGCAAGACCCGAGCAACCAATTTGTTGACTAATGGAGTAAGGGGGGCAGCCCTATTAACTCTGAGGAAGGAAACTGACAATTCTTCTCCTCGCTACTCCCTCTTGTGGTGACAAGCGTCATTACAGGAGTGTTACTGGCAGGATAATCATTTACAAAAACCAAAGAGAATCTGAGGTCATAGATGAAACATTATCTCTGTTGTCAGTCATAGCCTGTACTAAGGACTTGTGGAAGCTTTCAAACTAGCAATCATTACACATAACAACATTAGGTAAGTGTCCCGGCTTCAACTCGTAGAGCCGATGTAGGTATAATTCGAATTTAATATACTTGAAACTTCCGTGAATATTCCTCTCAACATGAGATGTAGCTGAGAAATGTATCTCCACCTTGATGACTGATGTTCAGTGGGTCCAGAGGTCTAAAGGAACTGGAATGGAAAGACACTGTAAAGAACCATCGTATAGTAATAACAATCCAGCTCAAGTGATTTAAACTGTCCTGTGAAAAAGGTGGGGTTTCACTGGACCCCTTTGAAACGTTCTCTCTATTCTTGTGCAGTTCCGACATTGCACAGGAGTGACATTTCTCATCTTAATTATTCCCTGTCATCGTCTCCCCCCCGTAGTCTTTAGCCCATAGCTTTATCATGACAATCTCATTTGCCTTTCAAGTTTCGAGCTTTTCCTAGCACCACTGTGGTCCCTGTGGCTGTAAGTGAAATGCATTAGCATCAGTGCCTAATGACCATGCAGAGAACAACAACAATGCACTATACAGCCTTTGTATAGAGCTACTAAACACACCACAGCCCCAATGCATAATTGAATGTTTGCCTAGTCATGACAAGAACTTAGATTGTTGAGATGTAAACATTCAGGCCACTATATGATATAGATGAGCTTGAAATTAAGACATTTAGTTGGAAAGTGTAGGCTTATATGTTCTACATTTACAGATAACATTATTATATTGAGTTTGTTTGTATATATTTCAAATATGTGTACATTTGGTAATACTTTTACTTGTGTTTTGCAGATTTTGGATCCCAGGACAGCTATGACATTCCCAGGTCATTTCCCTCCGACAAAAGCTGTTCATTTGACTTCAACCAAAGCTTCAACAGCTACTTTGTAAGTGTTGTTAATAGGTTATTTTCTAGTTCACTGGATAGTAAGCTCATAAATACATAGAAGCCAAGTATGCATCTTATCTTAGTGCCTGAAGGCTTAAACTAAATTGAGTGGCAGCCTCATACCGTGTGTGTGTGTGTTTTATGTGTGTGCCTGTTCCCCCCCCCCCCTCCCCAGAAAAACAAAGGCATGATGCCAGTGGGTAGCCAGTCCACTGAAGAGGTAGACCAGAACTACGTCCCCATGAGCGCCAACTCCCCGTCACACCATCACTCAGGCAGCTTGTCGGAGCCCATGCAGGAACCCAACTACGTGCCCATGACGCCGGGCACCGTGGAGTTCTCCTCCCTGGGCAAGCAGGTCCCCCCGCCCGCCCACATGGGCTTCCGTTCCAGTCCCAAGACCCCTCCTCGCAGGCCCATGCTCATCAGTGACTGCCAGCCCCCACCTGTGGACCGCAATCTCAAACCTGACCGCAAAGGTGAGAGGAGAACAGGTGTAAGTGTGTGTGCGTGTGTGCATGTGCAGATGTAGTTGTGCGTGGGTGTGTAAATGAAGGTTTATCCAATTTTGCTGCAGGGTTGGTGTGTGCTGAAGTTTATTTGTTTGCTAACCTTGCTTGTGTATGCTCAGTAGTCACTAATACTAACCAGCTGTTCGTGCTTTGTCTGACATTCAGCTGTAATTCTCACTGTGCTGGCTCATGGTCATGAAACCTTCCTTAGATCGGTTCATCAGTTCCAGTCATTTTCAAAACAGTGTCATTTATCATTATATCTTGTTTACCATTATGTCTCTCCCAGTTTATCTCCCTCGGTCTGTACTAAATACCACCACATTCCTCTCGGCCTGTCCTACACACAGCCTATTTCTCCTTGTGCTAAATTAGTTCAGTGCCTGCTACAACCTCTCCCATCCAGCACAGTTAGCCCCTTGTCAAAGGCACTTTTGTCCCAGCCTCCAGAGGCCCTGTGGACCATTTTGGAGGGGGCCGGTCCCTGTGCCACGGAGTGACCGAAGCCCGGACTGGTCACCTCCATCGCCTTTGTTCCCTCTGTCTGAATGGAGCCCTTTGATGAGAGACCTAATAGCAAGGGGAATTATAATCTGGGCAGATTGGAAGGCAGAGCAAGAGGCACGGAGAGAGAGAGAGGGGGAGAATGACAGGGAGGCAGGGAGACATCACTAGGGCTGGGTATCGTTTAAAAAATTATGATACCAGTACCAATACCAGTACCCTTAAAGTGATACCGATACCAATAGAGTACTTCATTCGATACCTTTTTTTTAACGTTTTGGTGGCATCTCGGCACGCTGAACTGCCGACTCCGTCACATACACCGCGCTTGACTTCACCACAGACTGTATGGTTTGTAGCTGCTGCGGTAGCGGGCCAATCACACGTCGCATTAAATCGAAGAACGCTTGCGGTGATTGGCTGCGAGCAAAACCATACCAATAGTCATTTTTTTCTAGATCTGTGTACAAAAAGTATCGAATGCAGGTATCGTTTGACTGGAGAAGTTTCGATACTACTTGGTACTGGGTTATTTCGGTCGATACCTTAAAGGTATCGAGTATCGATACCCAGCCCTAGACATCACACAGGCAAACCCAAAGGCCAGGGTCATTATTGTCACTGTGAAGAAAATAGGACATGTTATAGCTATAAAGTATTTCATCTCCCAACAGGTATTAGAAAACTTCAGCTCCCATGGTCAGATTTCTAGTAAATCTTAAAGTGACATTTCACTTTGGTGCAATGTTTTCATTTTCATTACACTTACCTGGCGTGCCTGCTGGCAATCAACCTCTAACATTACCTCGGAGTGGCGGATATATGCTCCCCATGGAGCATGTAGCCGCCACTTGCAGTCAGTTTTTTCCTTGATTCACTTTTATTAGAAGTTGCACATAAGCCAGGGTGAAGCACAGTCAAGTCAGATTATAAAAAACAACATTTTGGTTGATCTACTTTGATCAATAAGTATGATATTCAGCCTGAAACTGAAGGGAAGTAGATGCAAGTGAGTGACATCACTATTGGCAGATATTACTATGAGGATATAAGTACAGAAAACAAATTTGATAAGAAAGTGAAATATGACCTTTATAGGTGCATTTCATTCAAAATCATTTCATAACAAATATAGTGGGTTTGCTTCAGAGATTCTTCGGGAATGATCCTTTGTTTTCTCCCTGGATTTTTATTTTTATTGATGTATTTGTTACCATGAGCCATGCCAAATTTCCTCTGCACTCTCTCTACACTTAGCCAACCCACTACCTGATGAGTCCATCTTTCTGTGCACCTCTCTGTCTGA
This sequence comes from Centroberyx gerrardi, assembly GCF_048128805.1. Lineage (NCBI taxonomy): Eukaryota > Metazoa > Chordata > Actinopteri > Beryciformes > Berycidae > Centroberyx > Centroberyx gerrardi. The sequence goes on along the minus strand of NC_135999.1, from coordinate 13,612,541 downwards.
TTTGGTTCTGTCGATTATGTTGTGAAGGCCGTGGCATCTGTGGTCAAGGCTGGCAAAAGACTTTCACTCTTTCATTGCTTTGACATGGGATTCCACTGCAATTAATGATCTTAGTTTGAGCTTGTGATACATTGTGCTTTTAGCTCCTGTCAGCACTACAGAAAAATGTTGTTCTATTCAGTATGATAATGTAAAAGGAGCTATGTGCCTAGCTAGTTACACTTAGTCTATTCTGCAGATCTGGGTGTGCTGTTCTCAATATGACATGCTTTCTCAGTGTGTTCTCAATGCTTATACACAGCTCATCATGCATGCACAGCTGTGATGTCAGTCTTTGCGTGGGAAGCCGTGGTGCATGGAGTGAGGTGCATGTTGGGTATTTTGGGTCTGCTGTTGTCATGACAATAGTCCTCTTTATAACTGTGCCGCACAACGAGGTGGTTGGGGTTGGGTGTGCGTGAGATAGGTGTAGTTTTTGTTGTTCAGCAAAGTCTTGTCTTTCGCTTTGCATGGCGGGGTTCGGTGTTGGAACAGGGTTAAATTGTTGTGATCATCAAAAATTTTATAATGAGCCAAGTCTTCTTTCACCAATCAGGTCAGAGTCCTAAAATAATAAGAGCAAAAGGTGTCGGTTTAGAGCGAACCGACTCTCAAACCGTAGGTGAATTCCCGAGGGGACGACGCAAGGGTAGGTACTCAAAAACTAAACTGCCATTGTGTATTTGAAAAACACCTTTCATTCTTTGACTTGTACCAACTCCATTTCATCTTGACTGTACGCATGCTGGAAGTGGTGCACTATGGGATAGCCCTGGTTTCTCAGGCCTGTTGGCTCATGTTTTTTCTGTGATGAACTGTACAAAAACACAGGTCAATTTAACCTTACTTTAATATTTGTTGTTCTCTTTGAGGTGCATATCCATCCAGCGGCACCCAAATGGGTTTAAAAACATAAGCTGGGTGTCAGAGCTGGTGCATTAACCCGGTCTTATTATTTTAAATCCCAGCAGGGGGTGGATGAGTGTGTACCTCAGGGATAGCCAATTGGAATAGTCACAGTTTTGGCACTCATGAGCTGTCACAACATGCCTTTAGAAACATACTGTTACTACCATTCTACTTAAATGTCTCCTCCCTCTGATGTGACGTCTGTTATCCAATCAACTACATGCCAGGAAATTACTAACATTTCTCCTAGATATTTTTTGACCTGTTTTTGTTCTACATTTCAAAGTTTTTGCCACAACAGGATTATTGTTTAAAAAAAAACAAAAAAAACTATAATATTCTAACATGGCTGGAAGGCAACAGATAGCTTCTTCAGGAGGAAATTGAACAATGATATCATCTAATGAAAGAGAGAGAGACACACACACACACACACACACACAGAGTATGGCTTATCTTCCCTACTCTCCAGCTTTTGTCCATATCTACTGGCATGCCCCAGTTTGATTCCCTCTATATTAAGTGTAGAGTCTTACATTTTACAGTGTTGTTTTCTCAAACTCATCGCATTGCTGATGGTGACGTCCATGGACATATTCCATTAGTAGGTGTGAGTTGTTAATAGCGAAAGGTCTCTTCTGCCCTCTGCAGTGCTCAGATAGACCGAAGCCATGGTGTCTATAGTGGGTTGCCCTATTGTATTGCAGTTATAGTGTATTACAGCACTGTTGTTAAGTAGCATTGCATTTTGTGTGCATTAATTATACTGTAATTTGTCCCAGTGTTGGCCTTACAGTCTGCAATAGAATTAATATGATAATGTACAACACAAGATCATAGACACCCCAGTTGATTAACTGCATGTGGAAAATAATATTGTAACTTTTCTGCTGTGAACCTTTGTCCTCCTTACTTTGATGTAGCCTGTATGTCCTGAGCAGTGATTGACGTGTGTGTGTGTGTGTGTGTGTGTGTGTGTGTGTGTGTGTGTGTGTGTGTGTGTGTGTGTGTGTGTGTGTGTGTGTGTGTGTGTGTGTGTGTGTGTGTGTGTGTGTGTGTACCTTCCTCCAGGAAAACCCGCCCCCCTGGAGATCAAACCACTGCCAGAATGGGAGGAGCCCTGCGCGCCTGTCCGCTCGCCGGTCACACGCTCATTCGCTCGGGAGTAAGTGTTAAAAAACCTAATATGGCATTTAAAATTCTACGTAGTCCTGGTGGCTTTGGGTGTGTTCACACTTTCCTGCTGTTTCCTACATGCCTTTTTTTTTAGTTTAAAATCAATGGGGAGTAGTAGTAGTAGATTTGGAAAAGGAGCTGTACCTCGCTTCTTTTTAGGCGGAGCAAAGTGCTTTCAAAAGCTGAGAAAAGTTCAGTGTTTTAGAGGAGCACACACGACGTGGACCGATGTAAACAAATTGCTGAAATTGCCAGCTGAATAGAGTTGCTAATGTTGTTATGGAAACCGCGTGCGCTGTGCTTCCCGCTTTTTCATATTATCAGCACAAAATGCAGTTGAGGCAGTGTTATTTGCTAGAGAAAACAAAGTGGGATAGTGTGAACACTCCCTTTTACAGTAGATACAATTAACTAAAGGAGTAGACACTAACAACCCATGCATTACTGTAGTGACTTCATGACCAAAGTAGCACTGCTCATACAAATAAGTCTGGGATCTGCCCCAGAGCAACAGTACACTGAATGCAATTTGTTGGCTTCTCTAGGATGAGGTTTGTTTCTGTACTTCTTAAAGCTGCAGGGACTCTTCTGGCTGCAGTGGTTTATAGCAGTGGCTGTTGTGTCTTATGTCTTATTGTGTGCTTGCCAGAGACTGTATTTGTTTGTGTGCGTGTCTGTGCATGCACACACACACACACACACACACACACACACAAGTGCCTGGAAGTCGGTGTGTAAACATTGTGAATGCTGCTCAGTCCCTCTAGGTTTGCCATGCCACCGAGACCCCCGTCAGTGCATAGCACGGCCTCCAGCACTGACTCCGAGGACTGTGATGAGAATTATGTAGACATGCTCTCTAATATGTCCACAGACGAACCAGTATGTAACACACAACTATCTTCTCATCTAAGAAGTTGCATGATTACTATTTTCCTTTTTACTATTCAAATCACAAGAAACTTAAAGCTACAGCACAAATGTGATAATCAGATATGTCGTTTGTGATTTTTACTGATATGTGATTTTTTTTTTTTTTTTTTTGTGGGAGTATTTCACCTCATTAATCAAATAAAAACTACAAAAAAAAGTTTCTACTACAGAGTACCGTAGATAGATGGTTTGGTTTCAGGCAGATAGACTCTCCAGTGTGGAACACCATGCAGCCTTGAAATGTTTTTAATTCATATATATACATATATATAGGAGTATACATCTATATGTATGAGCCCAAGAATCAGTTTTAAGGTTCTCACAGTAACCTGTATTTCTTGTGCAGAAAGTATTAGAAGTCCCATTGCCATTTGCAGTCCTTGCTCCACTCCCAAAGCCCTACCTTAATATGGACAAATCAGTGGTTGCCGCAGAGGGACTCCTCGCCACTTCAACTCTTTCTTTACAGTCTCCTCTTCTCCTGCTGCTCCGCTTTCTTTTCTTCTTCTCCTTTTTTTCCCCTGTTCCTTTGACTTTCAGGTATTCTGTTCTGTGGAAAATGCTTCTTTTTGCTAAATCAATACCCTCACTGCAGTTATTAAGATCCCTTGTTGTTCTTTGGGGCGCGGGTTAGAGATGGAATCAAGTTATGTGATGTGTTTTGAGTCGTTCAGTGATGTCTGTCTGAAACAGACATTCATTTTCAATTAAGAATAGAGTGGGTACATCTATCATACACTGATGGGGGTAACACAGTGCATCTGCATCAAGAGGGATACTTCCTCTTACAGTCTGGGTATTAGATGTAACATTTTCCCATTTTGGTTGCTATAACAATTATTTTCCTTTTTCCAACATTTGCCTTGATATTGTCTGTTGACTTCCTGTTCCTTTATCACTCATAACGTTAATTTCTTTCTTCCCAGTCCCCCTTTTCTCTGGCTTTGCCCGTTCATCCATTCTTTCTCCTCTGTTTTGTTCTTGACCATCTGCTTTTCTCTTCTTTCCTCTCCTACTATTTCCTTCTCACTGTGTGTGTAGAGAGGAGTCCTTCTACTGCACTGTCCCCATCACCCCTGTAAAGAGGGAGGTGGAGGAACTTGACACCATAGAGGAGGTGAGCAGGGTTGCCAGGTTAGACATGCATGGGCTGCCATGTCAGAGCACCAAAGGTTATCAGTTTCAGATGTTATCATAAGATCAGGCCAGGGACGTTCAGCAAGAATATACACAGGCTGACTGTATGGTGCAGGCTGTGCTGTAATCAATCCCAAACAACACCTACAAGCTGCGGCTTGGATACACGAGTCGCAGTGATTTTTAGTTGTAAATTAAACCATCCCTGTCCTGAGAATTAATATCTGTCCTAGTTCTGTCACCATCCTAGTTCTAATACTCCCACCCACTTGTAGTTTAGAATTAACACCACCTCTAGCTCCAGTGTGTATGTTAGTGTTGTCACAATACCAGAATTTTGACTTTGCTACCAATACTGAGTGTAATATCTAAAATAATTGATATTACGATACCACGGCAAAAAAGTAAAACATCAATCAGTGTCACAGAACAACTGTGCTTTATTTTAATCAAAACTGTCATGGAAAGCACCATAAATTCAATATGATTATAAATAACTTAAATAACTTTATAAATTTTCGACTCTGCAATGGGAGCAAATGATAAAATGAACAGAAAATGAATTGAAAATGAACTGTGCAATGATGTAAAAATCACTGAGATGCTTTGCTAAATTACTTGTGTTACTTTGTGTTGGCTCTATGAGTTAAATGGTTCCATATTTTGCTCCTGGCTCCAGTTTTGTCGACCAGTTTACGTGGACTGTGATTCAGCTCAAGACATGGTGGACTATCTTACGCTGTCGACATGTTTTCAGCTGTTTGGTTTGCTTGAATCTTGCGCCGACTGCTGCAGTCCATTATCAGGAGCCAGACTGCGTATCTGTGTATTCCAATCCACCTTCTTCTTCATCTTTTAACTGTCCCAATCCACGAGCCATCCGCACTATGTCTACGCCCTCTGAAGGCGACGTTGAAATGGAATTTGAGCTTACAGAACACATTTGGTGAAAGTGTCAAATGTTTATAAAATTAAATGTACATTCAGTCTCTTGCAGTGGTATCGAAGTAGTATCGAAATTCTGGTTATTGTGACAATGCTAGAGTGTGGTAATATGTGCCAGTGGGCCCTTTCACTGTGACCCTGCCTGAATGTTCCTCTTCCATAAATGAAGTCCTCTGTTCCTGGGTTTCTAGAACATGAAGCTCGGTCCGCCCATGACTGCGGATGGGGGGAGCAGCCCCATGGTGAAGCCGAAGGGAGACAAACAGGTGGAGTACCTGGATTTGGATCTGGACCCCGGCAAATCTACCCCACCTAGGAAGGTAGGACTCTCCTTTACCTGCCCCCTCACACCCTGAGGCACACACAGGCAGCTCCCCAAACAGGGACTAGAAGAACATGGAAAATCGATTTGACGACATTTAAAGACTGATCTCTCTGTGTGTTTTCCCTCCTGCAGAAGAAAAGCAACGGAACTGGCATGGCAGCGTCGGACGAGCGTGTGGACTATGTGGTTGTGGACCAGCAACGGACACAGGCCCTAAAGAGCACCCGGGAGGCCTGGAACGATGGCCGCCAGTCCACAGAGACAGACACCCCCACCAAGGGACCCAAGTGACCCTGCTCACCCCCCCCAACCCACACACACACACACACACACACACACACACACAGAGCCCGCTGGGCCCTCGACACTAGCGCGGGCTGCGGCTCGTGCTCTGGGACAGTCCAGCTGTCACCTTCCACCTCACTGAGATCCTTAGTCTGTAGGGCCCAGTGGAAACTCCAATAGCCACTGAACTGTCTTTAGTTTACACTGCTGTCAGGCCAAGGACAGCACAGCGCCTCCAGTTGTAGGAAGGGGTGTGGGCCAGGAATAAGCTGTATGCAGTATGAAAGCAGGTGGAAGGACGGACCTGTCTTCGGAGTTGGAGTTCAGCAGACTCATGAACTTTGAACACTCACTGCCTCTTATGTTGGATTACAGTCAGAACTTTTTGTTCTGGTTTTCACCTTTGAAAGGACTATGGGCTGATGCAGAGATAACATTTCCTTTAAATTATAATGCTGTTGGATATTGTGTTGGAGTGTGAGTGAAATCACTTGGTAACATGATCAGAATACTTTGTCAATACAGCATTTACTGGTCAGTGTAGCTGGTTAACAGTTGATTTCTCAGTGTCTCCTGTTTAAGCGGGCTGACGTTTTCTGTGGACACTGATCAGAGGTCAGTTTTACAAGTTCTTCACTAATGGTAAAAGTTACGAAGGATGGCTGAAACTGACCCCCATTCTGTGCCTAAGGAAAACTTCAAACTGGATCCCTAAGGTAACCTAATACAACCCAAGTTTCATAGAGGAATATTAGATGTTTTTCTTTCAATGCAAAGCCAATTGAACTCGCTCATTTTTACGAAATGCAACCAAGTGCTCAGTCAAAGCTTTGGATTCACTCAAAGCTTCGTTTAATCCACTGAAAATGATTTTTATTTCCAGTTACTTTGTGAGTGGGAATGCTTCAATCTGTTTTAGAGGAAGTGCAAAGACTGTACAAAAGTGTTATGTATATAAACAGGAAAAGTGTCCTTTATTTGTATGGAATATCCAGTGAGTTTGACTCGAAGGCATGTGGATTCTGCAGGGTAGAATCCTGTGCCTGTCTTAGGTGGTATCAGGACTTGTGAGAAATGAATGAATTACTGTGAGTTTTTAAAAGAAAGTGAGAGGCTTTCTATAAGTTATGCAAAGGTATCAAACTTAGGCTAGAGAGAGAGAGAAAATCAGGTACTCTTAAGAAAATGCATACTAATACAACTATCCATTTCTAATTTATTTTTCAAGTTATTTCATCAGGTGGATTTTCCTGTCCACAACTAGCTCAGTATTCTTCATTCATATGGACAAAGATTTGCTAAAGTCTATAGAAAATGCTTAATTTGACAAGCGCCGGTCAATTAGTTTCAGAAGTTCATTGATATTCCTCATTCCTCTCTCCTCTTAGGTTTAATTTATTTCAAAAGGAGCTGGCATACACTTTTGGGAAATTATTTGACTGCCTTATCTAGTCGACTTGATGCATCTGTGCTAGGTAGTGATAAAAAGGTTTTTTTTCCGCATAGATCTTTGCTTTACTAACCTTTGAACTCTCACTCAGAAGTCCCAAGCATGTGCTACCATAAAAGATAAAATCATTGCTGTACATATTTTGCCATCAACTAGTCAAACATGTATCATTTGAACTGAAAACTGTGCCTACTATGTCATCTTCATACTACTTCACTCTTTCTTTATTGCAGTTTATTTGTGATATGGACTGCAAAGCTGATGATGCTTTATCTTTTTTAATGAATCTAGAGAGAAAATGTCGATTTTAAAGTGGACTAAATAAAATGCAACCTTTTATGCACGTGTTGGCTTTTTCACATGATTCTACTACGATTTGGAAATAATAATGGAAAGGAGAAGAGCTGTGAAACATTAGCTTTCTGCTGCCTCCACAGTACCAACAGTCAAAACCCTCTCTCTCTCGTATATAATGCAGTTAAGGGTGCGTTGGGAAGGAGATAAGGAAGGGGGGGCAGCATGACTTCACTGCAAAAAATACCCATCTCAATTAGTCCTTTTAGTATTGAAATAGTATATTTCTTCAAACAAAAAAAAACTCCCAATGGGGTGAGATAAGCCTGAATGAGAGTAAATGACTGATCATTTTTTGCAGTGTTAATGTATGAGATTCTACCCATGGTGAGTCTTCTTTCATTTTAACACACACACACACACACACACACACACACACACACACACACACACACACACACACACACACACACACTCTGTCCACTTCCTAGCTCCCTGTCATCTGGATACTTGTAGGACGAAGCAGCCCCTTCCCGTTATCAGCTTGGCTTCAGGGCACGGTATGTGTACATGTTTTAAATAATTGATTTTGCACAACCACCCTAAACACAACCTTTCACTTCTGCCATCACCATACAGCCTGATAGTGTCTGTTATCAAACTGATTACCTTTTTGGGGTATAGTTGACACCTCATCCTAGACACAGTTTTCCTGAAATCAAACTTCGATGGGTCGGGGAAGCCTCGAGGTTCGGGGTCGGTGTGGTTTTCTAGCTGAATCACTGATGTAGTGGTAAATCGAAACTTGGGTGCAGACCGGAGGGTGCTCCTCTGGTCGATGAGCATCATTGCAAACAACCACCAGTTTAATTAGATTTTCAGGAAAGCACTAATTTGTTTTGTCCCCACCACAGAACACCCTTTTTTTTCTTTGTGTAACTTGCATCGGTTAGATATTACCAAGGTGTATATTCTGAATTTACATCATAAAGATTTTTATCAGCCTGAAAAGGTCAGTAAACTTTATTCCTACGAGAACAAGTTGGGTAAATTGAGTTTAGGTGGCTTTACCCTCCACTACATCACCGATTAGACCCATTATTAATGTATTTGTGGATGTCTCATTTAGAAACTGCTACCTTTAGTATGTGATGTTCACAAATAACACTTACATGATGGATATATGGGGAGCAAGAGTCACCTTGCATGAGAAGCCCAAACGTTTGTCAGTCACCTCCTTCTTTTAGCTCCAGCTAATTGGACACTAGGTGGAGCTGTTGCTTGAGGAACTATACAGCTTTCATTTGCCTACCTTTTCCCTCCGCCCACACCCCTCCAGTGCAGTCACTCTCCCTCCTGATATCCTCTTGTCCAAGGCACTGCAGTGCTGTGGCAGCCTAAACCCCATGTGGATTCTCCAACATGAACCCGACTGTCCAAGGCGCTGCCAAAGTCTAAAGCATTCCTGCATCGCCAAGGGCCCCAGAAGCCTTTAGATCAATTTGCAATTAAAATTCAAATGTGTGGCTATATCTTCAATAGCTGTACACTGAATTTTAGAAGTGTTTGCCTAACCTCGCTGATGGGGTGGTCCCTTCACTGTCTGGATGCGAGGGTTGAATGCGATGTGCAGGAGGCTCATAAAACCTGCCTGTCTTCATCTGGGCATCGACCAAGGAGCCTATGGGAAGGTTACTATCAAACATAAGAAACTGAGCTTACGCAGTTTTGGATTTAAAGGATGATTTGAGAGTAATGCTTTTATTACCTCTTCATCATCCACCCAATAAGCAGAACTCAAGGTTCCCATAAACGTGCTTCCCAGTATAGAATCACTGCACTTTCAACACACCTTTACATGAATCTCTGTGTGTTATACCTCGCTGTAGGCTTACAAATATGTTTGAGATAGCCTCAGGAAATTCTCAGTTCGGAGTGAGGGAGGCATCCTTTACATCAGCGGCTTTCAAAGTGGGGTCCGGGGACGCCCAGGGGTCCTTGAGGTGATTCCAGGGCGTCCCCCAGCAAAAATGAGGAATAGTTTCAGTATAATATTTCCATTTAGAGAATGTATAAGAATGCCTATTTAAATCATAGCTGTCCCACTCACCACTATTTTCTCCCTACCTACAGAATAATAGACAGTTCAATACTGAATCCACCCATGCACCCTGCTGCATGGGTGAGTGACTAAGAGAGCTGGCGGTGTTATCTGTGCAAAGTCAAGTTTAGGGACTTGTAATGTATTCCTGTACCAACCTGTGTGTGTTTTATTGGTGCTTGATAACAAGATGCACAGCAGCACCTATGGATAATTCCCTCAGTGAGCTAGTTACAGATTTATTCATTCAATACAGGTCTCTAATTTTGCTCAAATGCAGCGTACGGTGTGACTCACAGGTCTGGCTTCACGGCCATATCTAATCCCATAAATCTCTACTACTCCACATCACAAGATTTACTCCAACCTACAGATGACTGTCTCTCGCTGCACTGACTGTACGCCGCCTTTAATCACTGTGCAAATAACCTAATTGAAGAAAATCTCATTGACATATTGGGATAGGATTAGGATTGATAGTGTGACACGGAGCAGCAGCAGCAGATTGTAAATTGATGCCTTATTGTGGCTCCACATGTTAATCGTTTAGATAGAACGCTTGACATTTCCAAGTCACTATGTCAAATGTGGCTTACAGGTCGATGGGTTAACACGGGATGAAGGGCGCGTTTTGACCCATTTTCTTTGACTTGTTTTCTGCTGTTCAGACTTAATGTGTGTAGACTTAATATATGAGTAGTAGATTTCTGGCAATGTCATCATCCAGGGCTCATGCCAGTGCCAGGGGTTCTTATTAACTTTTCATCCTAAGCAAGAGGCTGGGGACCTGGAGAGCGTTTTGCCCCCGTCCGATCAGATGTACACACATATCTTTTGACACTACCGGTCAAAAGATATGTTTTTCATTATCCTAAAACTGTTTTGATCTAAAGGCTTATGCTTGGATGCTTGAAATTTGTTTCTTAGGCAAATATAAATAGTGAAGTTGATGCCTGTGTATGAATTTCTTTCCAAAGCCTTTGCCTTTCCATCAAGGCAAGGGGCGGCTACTTTAAAGGATCCAAAATATAAGATAGTTTCGATTTGTTTAACACTTTTTTTGGTCACTGCATAATTCCATTTGTGTTATTTCATAGTTTTGATGTCTTTACTATTATTCTAAAATGTGGAAAATAGTAAAAATAAAGAAAAATGTGGTGTGTCCAAACCTTTGACTGGTAGTGTATGTAAGATTTCTATATACCAAAAATATGTAGAGCAAAATCAAATAACTGTCTGTACTAGCCTGCATATGAAACTACACTGTCTCTTAGAATTATTTCAAGTATCATTTACCACTGCCTCCGCTTCCTTTTCTTCTCCTTCTGTAGTGTCAGAGCAACCGACTCAACAGCAACACAGGAATGGAAAGTGAGACGCGCTCAAACCCAAAACCACAGACCCACAGTGAGGTTATTCCACTGGCTAGTGGGCGGCGATGGCCATATTACCAAGAGACAGATCCTACGCCGCACAGATCAGGTAGCTGTTTTAGCTTTTGTACCCCGACCTTGTTGAACATATCCAAATGTGCTTGATCAGAGAATGAATCGAATAATCTGCTCTACATTCAGATAAAAGCATCAAGCTGATCTGTGTTCTCTCTCTGACTCGACCTGCTGGAGAAAAGCATTTTAATCACGGGGCGTGTGTGTTATAACGAGGAAATGTTTGACATTAAAATACAGCTTGAACCTGCTTTGTGTTTGTTTATGTGTGTGCTCCTACCTACCCCGCCGTAGCCGTGTGCTGGTGCAGCCCGGGGAGTCTCTATGCAGCATCTTTGGCAGTGTGTGAGTAATGGAGCAGCAAGAGAGTCCCTGGCTTCTAAACAGGGCCAACAGAATAATTATGAGGCAGGCTGAGAGGCAGTTCCTGGGTTAGCAGGGAGCTTGTGAGCCTTAGTGGGCCTAGCCTGTCCTCTTGGACCTCTGCCTGGACTAATGGGAGCAGTCAATAAGCGGGCCTGGGACTCGCCTGGGACCCTGTGCCCGCCTGCCAGCCCTCTGTCTGTCTGTCTGTCTGTCTGTCTGTCTGTCTGATGGCCTTCCAGGTCTTATCCCAGGAATGCCGTTTGCCAGGTTTCTGCCTATAACTTTTGTTTGCGCGTGCTGTGTGTCTACGTGCGCGTGTCTTATTTGCTTTATTTGTATGCTACTCGGTTGGCTAATATGCATTCTGTTTACTTCCCTGTATGCCTTTCTATCTGTAGGTTGAACTCCACCCCAACCTACCTGTCTGTCTGAATGAACATCCTGCATCTTGAAAGCGCATCTGATCAAATGTATCTCATTACAATACTTCCTGGCAACCCCTGTATTGACCTGTAGCTCTGTTTACCGCATCTGCCTCACTCCCTCATCTCCCAATCTTGGCAGCAGGTCCGTCATTCTCTTAACCCGCAGCCCACCTCGTCAACCTCTCATCTTGCCTGCATGCCATCTATCTGTCCACTTGTTTGTCTGCTGCTGCCTGTCCAGCCTCTCCTTTTTTTTCCTCTCTCCATTTCAAACCTCTAATTACATTAAGGCCCGGCCAGTGCTGGGCTGAATCTAAAATATCTCACAACACACCAGGCGCTCAGTGAGTCCAGACACCCGACTCTTCCTTGTTCTTGCTATTGTCCAGACAAAATCAATTTCTCCTCTCCTTGTCCAACTCCAAAGTCAGCCATCCAGCAACATCCTCTTGACACTTACCTTCCCCAAGCACCTCTGCCGAGTCAATAGAAGTGGATAGGCACAATAAAAAAGATAGCTGTAGTTGCCAAACTCGAGTAGAGAGACAGTTTTTTTTTTTTTGTTTTTTTTTTGTGATTCCATGAATGATTCTATGTGAAATTTAAAAGTGAAGAGGTCAAATAGAGATTTTTTGTTTTGACAGGATAACTGGGTATGTCTTTGCTTCAGTATTCAATGTTCAGTACTTCAACATTGTCACTGCAGATAAGGAATGTGCAGCACATGAATAGAGAAGGCCACTTTCCTTTGATACCAGCCCTATATTCCTAGATTAGAGCGACCGTCCTCTCTCCCGTGTTCAGTGCCTATCGTTCAGCCACAATTTACCCTCACCTGTCTGCCTGTGCCCTGTGTTTCACATCACACTGTAGATCCCACTTGCTGGCAATGGGCCAGAAGAGGGAAAGTGAGTGATTTTGAATCCCCCTCTCTCTCTCTCTATCTCTCTCTTTTCCCCCTCCTCGCTCTCACCAAGGCTGGCTCTAATCAGATTTAGGGAAAGCTTAAGGATTGAGTTTTTGTGTGTGACTGCAATGTCATCAGCGGAGATTTGGAGCAGTAAACCCATTACTGTATTGGAAAGAGTGGTAATTGTATTTAGAAAGTGGGATTCAAATGGGGATTCATAATTCAGCTTATGATTTGCGTCATTTTCCACTCTACAGTTTCACTGCATTTATTGCACATTCTCATAGGTCCATTAAGTAAGGTGATGATTATTATATTACCAAGGGCATAACTTCTCTCCTGCACAATTCTCTTGCTCAAGATACTTACTTTATATTGCATAATGAGGTTGCATTAATTCTTTAATAGTTATAGGAATTTGCCTGAACATAATATTATTCAGTTTATCCCTCTTGAAGATGTCGGGGAATCCTCTTGACGTGACTCCCAGGCAAAATAGGACTAAATTTTGTCCAACAGTTTAATGATTAACCAAAGAACAAGATTTTGCTAATAGCCGAGAAATAATGTGTAACTAAAACGAGAGGTGACCACAGCTTATCTCATGTTTGATGGAACAATATTGTCATTAACACATTTGTTAATTCAGCGACTGATGCACAGCACCCAGTGATAAATCGGCCTCAAAGACCCTGAAAAATCTGCACTGTGGATCATCTGCTATTCAGTGATTTTAAAAAAAAAAACAACCTAAAAAACAGAGATCGTCTCCCTTGATGAGAAGTTAATGATAGTGTTACTGCAGTGTTAATTGTGGTGGAGGAGGGCACCTAAGAGATTAATCTTTGTTTGCTCAGCTGCATGGCGGTGTGGTTATTCTCCGCCTCCGGAGAGCGTCCCTGGACTCAGACATAGATATGCTTCTCGAGTCTGCTCTCAGAGGAGGATGTGGTCTGGAGGTATCTGGATATGTTTCTGCCTCTCTCTTCACTTTGTGTTTTGTGGCGTGTCAGCTGTTCGTCTGCGGAGCCGGTCGTCTTACACAGCATCTTGGAGCTTGCCAGTCTGACAGAACGTCAGCAGGGCGAGTGTCACATTATTGTCAGGAAATGTCTCAGTCAGGGAATAGAAGTTAGTCAAGAGCCATGGCTTGATGTTTGACTCTTCGTTGCTGCAGATAATCACTAAAGTAGTGAGAAGAAAGTGGAAAACGCTCTTGTTCAGGCCTTGATGCAACCTAATTCTCCTAATTCTCCCCTACAATCTTGACTGAACTTCATTATATACTCATCTAGACGCTGTCTCTGTGTATTAAAATATCAATTAAAGCCTACCTATGAATAAATTGTGAGGATGTCCTATAATCCCAACTCAATGCAGCTCTACTCCCTCAAGTAAGATGTAGTCTATAATGTGTTGGCAGCCATATTGCACTGCAACATCTCACCACTATAGTACTGCATTATTGATCATTAGTGCTGTAATGAGGGAGCAGCACTTTGCGGCATGGCAACTTGTGTCAGAAAAAGCGGACACCTCATCAGATATGAGTTGACTGGAGTGTTTTTTAGCAGGGGCTTGCTGCTGTAGTAGCAAATGGTGAGAGACACTCGACAGGGAACGCAACTCAGCGTGGCTGGCCTGCGTTTTCCCAGTGAAAACAGCTATCCGTCTGTGTAATAGGCCTTGTCAAAAGTTTAAAGTGAATCAGCAATTCACTTTGAGACAGGGGCGCGTTTGCCATCGAAAAGGACTCTGATAAGCTGTAAGAGCCCATTGAGGCGGTGAGCAGGTTTTGATGCATAGCGATTTCTTGACACTCGCTGTCCCATTCCCATTCTGTCACTAGTGTCAGACTCAGGCTTTTCCACGTGTGATCCCTGCGCACGCTCTTCCTCCTCAGTGCCTCGTTTGTTATTTATGAATGAGTAATAATTGAATTATTACTTTCTTCTACCTGGAATCTAATGTTAATAGGTGATAATGGTACATCAATGTGCAGATTTGGGAAGAATTTTGGTAATTTTACATTTTGAACTTTATTATATACCACTTATCTTGGTCTTACATGGTTTTACTTAGTAGGGCTCTGCTGCCTCCTTTCAATAACTTTATATAATGGATGGTTTCTAGTAATCATTTTTCCAGCCGTAGGAGTTTTACATCACTATCCTCCTTCTGAGTTAGGTTATTGATCTTGTTCACAGCTGAGTTGCTGCCATATTCAGATAGAGGAGAATTGCAGCTTTCCAATAAATTGTAGTCACTCCTGAAAACTAAGTGATACCTAAGAGAACATTGTGTACTACAAATAGGATTCTTGGCGTTCCTTGCTGCTGCATGAAATTGTGATATAGATGTGTTTTGTTAACCAGCTCTACTTAGTCATATCAGATTATGGCTATAATTGATCACAATGTATCTTTAGCTCTATGGATTTCTTTGTATTGTTATATTCCTAGCTGTCACAGTCCACAGACCAAAGCTGTCGTAGATTAACAAAATTAGGAGGAGCTTGGGATCTGATTTTTTTTTCCACCTCTATATCCTAATGGTTTGAATGTAAAATATACACACTACATCTACCCACAAAAACACCATAAGGTTAACAGAGGCTCATGTTACACCCTGAAAGTACTAATGTACCCAAAGTATTACTGGAACTTTACTGTACTTTAAAAGCACTAGAATTAGTATATGTTCATTCTGAAACATTGGGTTATTTATGGAAACACTATAATGGAAATTGTATTTGTTTTATAGCAAAAATCAATCGTATTCATACAAAATTGTTGCCTTTAATAGAGCGCTGCCCCTTTTAAGAGCACGAGCTGTGTCACGCAGAAAGCAAGGGGGAAAGACAAGGGCTACATTTCATTCCAGAGGGCTAGTCCCTACGCCCTACACCCTGTGAAGTCACTTCCCTTCGTAGTGAAAACTCTGAAGGGCCGCAGGGAGTAGGGTTTCCAAGTAACAGCCGTTTGGAATGCCCTTCGACATTATTTTTCAGGGCCGTCGCATATGTGTCAACAAGGCAGACACTCATCAGTGTTGTGAGACTGTCCACTGTCCACGGGATAAACTGCTTTCACCGGCCATTTATCGGTTTCGCAGTAAGTTACTACTGCATAACTCCCATAAGGTAACAAATTATTGTAATGATTACACTTGTACGTGAACTGTTCGCTGCCGGTCGCCGCCATTGTTGTTGTCGTTTTCTTGATTAGGCTCGTGACGTTGCAAAGAATTGTGGGAGCAAAGTGACCAGTGCCTGCTCACTTCGAAAACGACCGTTACATAGGGCCTTTTGAGGGGGCGAGTTTTACACACTTTGGATTGGAATGCCCTTCAATATGGCGGCGGTGGGCGTGGCCCTCATTATGTTCACTTTAAAGTGAAGAGCCCTACATTTTGAAATGCAGCCAAGATTTGCAAATTCTACAATTGAGCCCACAATACAACATAGTGAGGGATTTTGTTTTGAAACCACACCTTTTATTAAAGCTGCTAAGACGAAGATGTACTTGTTTTGTCTGGTTCATTTGGAGTGCAACACTCACAAATACACAATTTATTCTGTAGGCCATAACCTGGCCTTTTGTTTGATCCGTGTGCTATTCAGAGAGTATTACCACAGATATACAAGAAGAGCTATACACAAAATAGCTGAAGATTACAAGCAAAACATTACTTTTCTTAACCTGTGTTCAGCTCTTACAATTGCTTTTATTGACTGGATCCAATAATTGCATGTACTTGAACTAGGCAAAAAGATATAGCACTATTGATTTCCATGCACGTTAAACCTTGCTAGCCTTTATCATCTAGCCTTGAAAAGTTAATAAAAACGAACAATTGCGTGCACCCATAATATTTGAACTGTCGATTTTGTTAAATCTAGGCTACACGATGTTTCAAGGACTCAAAGATATGGATATAACTTGTTTTGTACAATTACAATAATTACAATTTCCCATTTGGCAGACGCTTTTATCCAAAGCAACGTACACATGAGATTTTAATACAATACAAGCAAGGTTCTAGTCAGGAGAGAACAACGAGAGTAAGTGCCATAAAGCTAAGTTCTGGTCCAACAGGACATAGGTGCTACGAGGCAGTGCATAGAGGCAGATAAAGAGGTTTTTTGTTTTTTTTTGGTTACACAGTCCATCAGGTGAGAAGGTGTTCACTAAAGAGCTGGGTCTTTAGCCTTTTCTTAAAGATTGAGAGGGACTCTGCGGATCGAATGGAGTTTGGTAACTCGTTCCACCACCGAGGAACCACAGAAGAGAAGAGTCTGGCTAGAGACTTAGGGCCTTGTTGTGGTGGCAGCACCAGGCGCCGCTCCTTGGCAGAGCGTAGTGGGCGGGAGGGAGCGTAGACCTGAATGAGGGAGTTTAGGTAGGTCAGAGCCGTTTTGGTTGCTGCTTTGTAGGCGAGCATCAAGGACTTGAACTTGATGCGGGCAGCAACTGGGAGCCAGTGGAGGGATATGAACAGCGGAGTGACATGTGCTCTTTTGGGCTGGTTGAAGACCAGACGCGCCGCCACGTTCTGGATCATCTGCAGAGGTTTGAGCGTACATGCCGGGAGCCCTGCCAGTAAGGAGTTGCAGTAGTCAAGGCGTGATATTATAAGCGCCTGTACTAGGAGTTGTGCTGCATGTTCATGCCCGCCCGTTGCTCTCTGATACACCGGTGAGCCATGGACTAGTGGGGGTTTTACGAGCAGGTTTGGATGAGAGTGGGCAGAGATTGTTTAGAGAGGCGGCTAGCGAGGAGCAGAGTGTGTCTGTAGCCTCAATGACATGGAGTGAGGATAACTCATTATGGGGGGGCATGGTAGCCGAGACCTCATTGGAGAGGGACCGGAGGTTTCGTCGGAAGGAGACCATTTGCGGCGGAACGTGAGGATGTTCCGGTAAGGAAACAGTGAATTGAATAAAGAAGTGGTCTGACAGATGTAAGGGGGTGACAGTCAGATTTGCCGTGGAGCAGTTTCGAGTCACAATCAGATCGAGTGTATTGCCCGCTTTGTGTGTGGGAGTGGTGGAGACCTGTTTGAGGTCAAATGAGGACAGAAGTGAAAGGAAGTCAGTCGCTTGTACTCTGTGGCTCTTGCTTATCTGTCTTCAATGGCTGAAAGAAAAAGGATGGCTGATGTACTGATTGCATTGGGGATTTGCTTCACTTGTCACTATAGGCACGTTGAAGAAGAAAACATATCAGTTATTCAACATGCTTTTGAACTCCTGCCATGCACTTCAGACTTTGAGGTGCACATAAGCACATAATTCAGACATTTACTTTGCGCACACACATATTTTACCTCTCGCATACAAATATGAAATACTAACATGTTCAAATGAAACACATAATTAAACACTCACATACTACTATTGAAAACGTCTCACACACACAGTTGAAACACTCTCATGCACTACTGAAGTGTGTTATGCTCGTAAACGCCACTGAAACCCTCACATATCCACTACTAAAAACCTCTTGCATACACTATTGAAATGTTCTCATAAACACGAATGAAATGCCTTCATATCCACTAGTGAAATGCTCTCATATACACAACTAAAACCCTCTCACATACACTATTTTAACAATCTTATAAATACTATAGAGAACTACAGAAACATTATTGAATGTGGTGGCCAGTGATTTCTTGGGGGCAGCAAACAAAATAGTTATAATAACATTTGAAGTATGCTGATGATATACAGTTACATTGTTTCTAAATGGATGATCAGGAGAGCAATAAATGGTTGCAGTGTTCAATAATAACGATCAGAGTTTTCATACTCCTTCAAGACAAACAGAAATAAAACCTTGCCTCAATATGCCCAGGTAATGTTAAATTTGAGTTTTATTTAGTGTATCAAATCTGGTACGCAGTTATGTTGTGGAATAGCTTAAATATCTGGAGTGACTCAAGATACAGGATCAGGTCAATTATAAATTTCAGTTGTGGCCTGAGCTATCCTTTTACATTTTTACAAGGGTTTATATATAATACAAGGGTGAATAAGAACTTCAACCCAAGGTTCAAGTGAGTAATAAATGAATGAAGTGGGTAGGGCTACACAGAGAGGGACCCTCCTTCCAGGATGGTCAGGAGTGCAATGTGTGCCGAGAATGGGCAGACAAAGATTAAATGTTAAATGTTACAAAATACACAGTAACACAGTAAGAAGGCTTGGATGGAATGGATCTGGTCCGCATCAACAGCAGCTCGGTCACCAAAAAGTAGAAGTCGGGGACCACAAGGACAGCCTGAAACTGATAGGAGACACACCCAGACAAACTCACTTACTAAGGTTCATTTATTCTAATATGCCACCTCTCTGATATATATAATTGACAACGCTAATTACCTGTTATTAGATATCCTATCTGAATGCATGATATTAGTAATTATTCTGAGCAGCCCATTGTGTAATTGCCTGCCTAATTTGATTGCCACTAACATCTCCTCTCTTGTTTCCTGCAGAACCGTACACATTCTGCTGCTACTGCTACTGCCAACTGCTGTTTACTGTTGCCATTGTCTGCTCCGATCAGTTGACATCCACGTCATGTGACTGTAATTCTACAATCCAAGAAATACTAAACATTCAACTTAACTGTAACTGCCTGCCTCTGCCTCTGCTTTACCATCTGCTCTCTGACAGCAGCTCCACTAGTGGATGGGCTCCATGTTACAGAGTGGATTCACAGAACAATTCACAGAGCTAATGAAATGTTCACGCATACACTAGTGAAATAATTTCAATAGTGTGTGAGTATTTCAGTGGTTTCATGTGAGCAGAATACACTTCAGTAGTGTTTATGAGTGTTTCAATATTGTATCTGAGATGGTTTCAGTAAAGTATGCAAGCGTGTTTCATTGTAAGCATCTCATATATGTATGGAAGAAGTAAAATGTGTGTATGTGCAAGGTAAAATATGAATTATGTCCCATATGGCACCTGATGTCACGCAGCCCTCACTCTGTGACTGCTTGTACATGTGCATGTGTGTGTGCGATCACATGCGTGAACAACATTGTGTCCAGGCATCTATCCAGCATGCAGACACTTCAGGTTATCAGAGAGAGAGAGAGAGAGAGAGAGAGAGAGAGAGAGAGAGAGAGAGAGAGAGAGAGATAGATTAGTTTATAGTGTGCATTTAAATCACATCTATACAGTAGGGGTGCATATTCTGGAGTTATAGGCCCCCACAACAAAAGCAGTTTAACACTTGGCCAATATGAATAGCAGTGAAACATCAAGGCAGGAATATGTTTAGGGATACATTTTATGTGTCTTTTAGTTTGGCATGGTAAAATGCCTTTTAAAATTGGAGTCTGTCCAGTCGTCAGTGACAAAGAAGCTGATTTATTGGAACACAGGGAAGAGAAATGGGACAGAGGCTGTGTTTCCTTCATTGCATTCCATTTGGGAAATGACACTGAGGTGTTCAGTTTCATGGTGCTGAAGCACAGCTGCAGTGGATTACAGGACACTTGTGCCCACATGATATAGCACAAATCTGTTTTTTGATGAATAATGGTGCAGTTCTATGGTTTATTAGTAGAGGGGAGTGGCAGGAAAGGCGGGAAAGAGGGATGGGGTAACATAAAAGTTATGGCAGGTGTATAAAACTTGGTAAATTCGCTAAAAAAAAAAAAAATGATTACACATACAGCGAAAGAGAGGGGGGTTGGTTGTTTGCAGACTTTTTGTTTGCTACAGGCATAGTCTAATTATTTTGTGTACTAATTTTTGATTACCATAGCTCTGGACTACTCCAGGGCTGTCAATGGGCTGTGACGAGGGAACGCACTGATTCAATCTGCAAAATAAATAAATGAATAGATAAATACAGAGCAGCACCGGTGGTTGTACGTTTAGGGCGCTTAAACAAGTCACAAGTTGTAGCACTTGCTGCTTTTGAACACACACCAACCAATTCAGCCAATTACAGTTAAACCCCTCCTCGCCCCTGCACAGCATCTGGAGCATAGATCTCGAGTCAGCGTTGCATTCATCGCTCTACAATACAGGTAAGGCAGGGAGCAACTGAAAGACGTTTGAGGTTAAAGTCTACAATTCCACTTCAGCAACCATCTGATCTGGATTCAAAAAAATGAAAAGTCTCTTTCGTCCCTACCACTTTCCCGCTACTGGTTTTGTTCGTTTTGACACCAAACTTTGCCTTCTGGGCGGTGTTTGGACCTTCGGACCAATCACACTTCTTAAAAACTGAAAACTCCACCAAGCCGGGAAGTTGGGTGACTCTAAGCATCAATCAAAAGACAGACGATGACAGTTCTACAGAGCAGCAGTTGAGCTGTGAAAATCTAATATCGAAAAAGAGGAAACTAGACATTCTTATTTTCAACTCAATGTGAGTGAAAAAATAAAACAATTTGTTCAAGTGAATTTAACTTGTAGACTGACAGATTTGTCACTGTAAATTTCCTTGGCAGCTGGCTAACTAATTATCTATCTTAGTAACTGAATTGTCTAACAGTCTCGCGTGCTAGCTAGCTAGCTTGGCAAGGAAAGTGAAGGAATATGTAGCTAGCTAACGCCATCTATCGTTGTTCGATTAACTGTAACGTTAGCTAACTATACTGCATTAGTGTATCATTATCTTTGGGTTAATCTGAATACAGTCATTTAAAAGTTACTTATAGACTGACATGAATCTTGTAACTTCTGAATACATGCACTATTATTTTTCAGAGCCAAATGGAGGCAGCAGGATCGGCCTCAGATGAGGGAAGACAGGCCAACAGAGCTCAGGTGATTAAATGACTAAGAAAGTTAATAAAGCTAAAATAATTGTATTTCCAGTTTCCTTTAAGACAAAGCTAAAGATGGTGTTTGTACTATCATATAAAAGCGATGGCAACCTAACTGGCACAATAATATAATTCGTAAGCAAATCTCAACATGGTGCATTCATTTAACAGTGATAAGGACCAATATGTCATAGCCATGCAGTTATCTAATTAACACTGCTCCAGCCAATCAGAATCAAGTATTTATCCAGGCCATTGTCTAGGCCTCTAGCAGGAGGAAGTTGAGCCAGTTTTGAGGGATGTGGCAGAAAATATTAGTTATACCAAGTATGATCACCTTCCTACAGGGAAATGCTAGTAAAGTATATGAAACAAGTGAATTGTATTTTTTAAAGGTAATGTTGTCCATTCTATCAATATAAGGGAGCTTGGGTCAGGTATACAGCTGAGAGCAGCCATACAACCCAAACCTCAAATCCACAGTGGTGCAGAATGACAGGACGCTATAGCCACATCAACCCGTTTCATGATTATTTTACGAATGCAGCTGCGATGGAAATTTTCCATCAGTTTATAATAATTAACGCTGTAATACTTTGATCCAGTCAGTCATATGAGATTGCAAATATGAGATTGCATACAAAAACGTTGGATGGTGCAAAATTGAGAACAAGTCATGCATACAGGGTCACAATAAAACTGCAGAAACTCTATATGCAACACTGCCATCTAGGGGTTCAGTGCAGGGTGCAGTTAAAATGTGCATGAGCAGAAAGGTGGAATTGCTTGGTTCGTCAGTAGGCTAATCTTTACAATTTAGTTTGAGAGATAGCATTAAAATGTCTCGCCACCGGAGATTTTTCGTCATGATTTCTGATATTGCTTAAAAGTAAGAGGCAGGATTTAATGTAACACCAAGTGTTGTATACATACTGACATGTCCATGTGGCTTCTACTACGTAGGTAAAACCAGAAGGGAGTTGAAAATCAGAATATCTGAACACATAAGCGAAATCAGAAATCATAACGAAAAATCTCCTGTGGTGAGACATTTTAACGCCACTGGCCATGAAGTATGCAGACTGAGATTCCAAGGTGTGGAGGTGGTAAAACCCTTAAGCAGAGGGGGTGGCAGGGACTGCTTTCTGCTACAGAGAGAGGCCTTTTGGAGCCACTCTCTACAGACAGTGTCCATTGTTTTTTGTAAAGTGGGCATTTCTAAATTGAGGAGCTCTTGTGGATTTTTATCTATTTCTATCTTTTTTCTATTATCTCCTAATGTATTTTGTTTGATATTGTATTTTCTCTATATATTTGCTAGGGATGCACCGATGCCACTTTTTACTGATACTGAGTTCCGATCCATTACTTTTACTGAACAGTGCAGGCTTACTTCCTTAGTTCCCTAGTTTTAGTCAATGGACAAAATTATTGAGATAAAATATTTGTTTTTCCCACTGTTTGAGAAATACAGGCTTCTATGTGCCACAAATGCATAAAATCAAGAGAGTTTGCTTTTATTTCTTACATGTTACTCATGGCTTTCGTTATCAGATTTTAGTCTTGGGTAAAATCTCAGATACCGATATTCCATTTCGGTGCATCCCTAATATTTGCTGTTCTATATTATATTGTTACTGTTTATCTTAATTTATCACACGGTTGCTAATTTATGGATATTGGGAATTGTCTATAAATATGGGTCACTCCCCCATGGGGGTGGATATGCTGATGAAGGCTTAGTGCTAAAACGCATTCGTTTCTCAGCTTGCTGCTGTGCGTATAATAAACTTTTGTAATTCATTTGGTTGTGCGGACACCCCTCTTTTGAATCTATATGCACAAGAGTCTGCACCCTAAAGACAACAAGAAGAGTTTGGACTTGAGCAAGCTATTTCTTCCTTTGTTCTATGTATACTATTCTTCCCAGGGAAGCGTTTGAGTTTCTCCACTTTTACTTATACCACTAAAATTAAAGATGACCAACAGGGTTTTCAGCCACTAGTTAAAACGTTGGAACTGGTGAGCAAAGTTGCTGTCATTGTAGCCTTGTATAGAAAACTGAGATATTAGCTCTAAGATTGAAAGCCTCCAGTAAGAAAAATAGTAAATGCATTTCGATCATAAGGTCTTCACCAAACGCGTTGGCTCTAATGACAATAAAGGCATTTTAAATTTCAAGCTTTTAGTCTCTTCCCTCCTTTAGAGTGCCTTGGACTTTGTGTATACAGCTCAAGAGTTTCCTTTTTGTTTCTCACTGGAGGCGTTCAATCTCAGAGCTAATATAAAATTTTGAGAGATTTGATTCCTCTTCCCAATGCGCACCTATAAACCTAAGGACTTCACTACTTTTTCTTAATCCACAAGAGCACCAAGTGTTACTTCTGTCTCCCTCATTGTAACCTTGTAAACATTAAAAATTAGGGGGTGGTTATAGTTGTTTATGGCTATGGTTGTTTATGGTTCTGTTTATAAAAGCCTATGCTCATGGCGACATAACATCTAGGCTGTTGTTAAATACAGCTTTAAAAAGCAAATTATCTGTCTTTAATATCTGGACAATAGCAATGTCAGTGATGATTACAAGGAAAAAAGAAATACAAATAATTTGGTTGGTGGAACAAATATAGATACAAAATACAAACAGTTGCATCTGTGCACACATGCATGTTTGTTGTTACAAAAATAAACATTGAGTTCTACACACTTGAATGACCTTTATGTGCACGTCAATGTCTAAATCAGTGGTTCTCAATCCTGGTCCTCAGGTACCCAACCTGCTGGTTCTCTATCCAACCAGGTAGTTAAATGCATTCACCCTGCTTCCCAGGTGTGAAATAGTCTCTAATTAGATGGCTACAATGGAAACCAGCAGGGCTCTGGGCCCCGAGGACCAGGATTGACAACCAATGGTCTAAATCATTTAGCCATTTAGGATTGTTGAAGCGGTCTATATTCATCTGTTTGGCATTTCCATATTTGGAGTTAGGGCTCTTAATACTGGGGTTATTAAAATAATGCATTAGTTAAGAAAATAATGAAAGCAAATAACAGAGGGCCTCAGCAAAGCATTTTCACCAATTGAGAAGTTGATCTCTCTAGTCCAGATTAAAAGAGGGTGTTAATGGCAGACATTTGTTTCCTACATTTCTAATAAAAGAAAATACTGCCGTTGTCAGGTGAAAACCTCATATCTCCAACTGTCAACTTAAATACAGCTGTGTTTTGGCTTGACGACCATGCATTTTTGATTTTTTTCTGTGTTCTGAGTTTTGCATGGGTTTCATCAGCTCAAGGGGTAGTAGAATTGTCTCAACCTATAGAGCTTGTAATCCTTCAATTGAACTTAAAACTTGAAAAAAAATGGCGTTGTGAGGTTTTTACCTGAGAGCAGTGATATGTTAAATGGTAAGACGTAACAGCGGCAGGAGTAAAGGAAAATTCAGAAATCTGTATATCATCGTGGGTGAGAAAATCAGCATGCCCTCTAAATATACACTAATTTCTTGTTAAAGTTTGCCATTATCTTCCCACAGTACCACAGCAATTATTGTGCATTCCATAGTCATAGTCATTTGCACCTTAATGACAATTTTAGTATTACCTTTGTGGTTAGGGCTCAGTCCCCTTGTGGGAAGATATCTTGTTAATTTTTTACAGATTCTTAAAGTGGTGACATCTAAATAGAAGAAAGAAAGGACTGCATGCTGAATAATCAGAGCAGCTGCATTTCTCAAAGGTCAACAACAGTTCAAATCCCTGTAGTTTATGTAACATTCAAGGTTTAAAAGGCAACAGGCCAAGCATGTAATAAATGATTGAGACGTACAGACATGAAAAATCATAAGATGTAGGTCAAAGCATGGCACATAGAAGCATACAACAGGTATTTTCAGCAGGCTGTCACTGAAGGATATCAAATGGCAGCCTATGATGTAAATTTTATGAATACGCAAAATGTTTAGATAAATGATTATGATGAATTATGATCTCGGAGCTTTACTGAAACATGTCTGCTTTGTGTCTCTCTTTTGCATGCTGTGCTGCCAACTGACTGCAAACTTTGCTATCTCATCATATTATCATATCCCACACTTTGATTTTAAAGTCTGTATGCGTCATGCACAGTTGGGCAAGAAGTACATTCTCACAAACTGTAATAACATTCTCACATCAAGTTTGTTTTTAAGAAATCTCAAGTTTTGCTTGTACATATATTGCTTGTAAACTGATTTAAATTCATAAACAATGTCTCTTTTTCTCTTTCCACCACACTTCTTCTCTTTCTCTCTTTCCCTTGTTTTGAAGCCCTACATGCACTTAACTGTTGTTGCTGAGTGGTAGTTTGATTTCCTTCAACTTGACATCACCTGCCACCCCCCCTTGATCTCTTTCTCCCTCTGTCTGTCTCTCTTGCTTTCTGATTCTCTCTCTACCTCTTTCATAACACGCTACTGCTGCCCAGCTCCAAGCTGCCCCACACATACAGATAGATGGCCAACTGCTCAGGTGGCCATCTATCTCTGCCTAGCCCGCTGACAGGAGCCAATGAAAATATAGTTTGGTTTTTTTTATGCTGCAGCATTCACCACATTGCCAGCGCTGCATGGACCCCCAACTGCCCTCTGGGACCTTCCCTGGCATTTTGCAGCCTGCCGGACCAGCCCCGGCAGCCGCTCCCCGCAGCACAAATCATTTAAAACACTGCCCCCACCGCTGCCTCTCACTGTCCATCCGTGCTCCCTCTCTTCACCTCCTCTACACTGACCTTTGCTGGAGGCGTGTTTTCCTCCAGACGTCAAGCAGGGAGGGTGGTTTAGACTGCCGTGCTGCGGCTGCTGCCGCTGTTGTCGGGATCTCCCGATAAAGCTCCAGTAAACAAAACAGAGAGGCGGCACAGTAGCTATCGCACAGCCATCATCGGCTGTGCCGGGGCTCTGCTGTCTCTTCATGTCTGTGTTCTTTTCTTCCTCATGTGTACAGACAGACACAGAGGAGGGACAGGGATGTTGACAGAAGTGACTGAGGCTGTTTCATCTGAAGGCTTCCTTTTGTAACAGGTAAGACAAATTATTTCAGTTCCTGCTGGATACCATCCCCAGTTACTGAGAGTTATAGGCAGATTAGTCATAGAGTGCAAGTGCACAGTAATGCCAGACACAGCCTGTGCCTGTCATTCTTCACCTATCATTTGGGATATTTCCACAAAAGAAAGCATTTTGGTTTATCCTGCCACCTGTGCAAGCTAATTAGAAAACGAGGGGGTACTTTTGACAAGTGTTTCATACTTCATCGTTTAGGAGTGGACTTCTATGAACGAAAGATTTGGGAATTTAACAGGCACAGAAAGTTAATATACAGATTAC
This sequence comes from Centroberyx gerrardi, assembly GCF_048128805.1. Classification (NCBI taxonomy): domain Eukaryota; kingdom Metazoa; phylum Chordata; class Actinopteri; order Beryciformes; family Berycidae; genus Centroberyx; species Centroberyx gerrardi. The sequence continues at coordinate 13,585,633 of NC_135999.1, read as the reverse complement.
TTGTGCATTCAGGCAGTGAAAATGTTTTCTGTTCCCAAAATGAATGTCATTAACTGCTACTGCCTATGCAATGTAAGAATTCACAAGTTTCATAAAAGCCACATTGTCTGTATGAGCTCTCGAAGTTAATGAAAAATTAATGAATTGTACAAAGTTTTTCTTCATTTCCCTGTGTTTGAAACCATTGCCTCAGTAAGACGTTTTACAAAATGAACACTGAGAATCTCAGGTTTGACTATTTGTGATGGCCCGAGCACAGAGAAGTGCACGTTGAATGTTGTGGACAATTCATGTAGCTTAGTGAGCGCATCTGTCCATTTACTACCTTGATCTCTTTGACATTCCTTTGAAAATCTGTTTGTGAGTGTGTTGTGCGTGTATGTTTGCGCGCATGCACGTGTCCTTGTGCGTATTTCATAGACTGTGTACATAAAAGGTAGTAGTAAGTACAGTAGTAAAGTATACTTTCTTGGCTAATCACCAAAGTTAGTACACCAGTCGAGACTGCAACTCTCAAGCATGTTTGACACAATCTGCTGTAGTTTCAAAGTCTCTCCTCTATACACAGATGAGTGTAATTTGTTTTGCCATTTCTTGTAATATGTTGTAGCTGCCAATCTGCTTTCCGCTGAGCATCCAAAAGCACTCAAGAAAAGTGCCACAGTTATTTACTTTTATCATTGTTGTTACAGTATAACACACATGCTCACATGAACGCATGCATACACACACGCACACACACCTTTATATTGTTCTAAGTGTGTTGAGGTAAGCTGGGTCCTTTGACCTTAACTGAAGCTAGCGTAGCATGCAGCTCAGGTTCCGTCCACCACTGACCTGGAGTTACACACACTGTATGCTGTAGAGGCACAAGAGGCTATCTTAGGTGAGCAAACCCTAGCATTTGTACAGTTGCACAGTTACTATCCAATTTATAGCCCCTGCCATTTAAGTCTAGTGCGTCCAAACGGCTGTCTGGCTGAGATGAACTGCTCCTCCTAGATGAGATAAAGCACACTCAGTGTTCCCTTGCAAGATAGATGGGCACATTTGCATGCTGGGCTGTCAGTTTCACCGCTGTCTGTCCTCCTTCTTCCTTACTTTCTTTCCAGCCTTTCTTTCATTCTGCCTTTTCCAACGTCTGCCTCTCAAAAGGGAGCACTACATAAATTACTAGTAGTTAGGGGGATATCATGGTGTCTAATGTATTATTCACAGTTGACTGACAGTGGTCCTTAATTAATTGTCCCTGCTTTAAATGGGACTGTAGTGGGTAAGGGAGACAGTGGCCCATGCAAGTAAAACAATAGATTGTGGCTAATGAATAGGCCATGATAGTAACTTTCCAAGTAGTTAGTTAAGCCACGGGTTCATTCTGGCAGAATTTACATGTGCAGTGTTTCAGAGTTAACATCTTCATCATGTCAAGCCTAATTACTGGAAATTAGCTTTGTGATTGACAGTGGCCTAATAGATGTCTAAATTTATATTGATGTCTGAATTACCTCCTTATTTAATTTCTGACGTTATGGTGGAAAAAGCTTGGCACTCGATGAATTGCATAAAGATTCATCATTTGTTTATTGGAACTACTCTTCAAAGTCACATAATGATTTTCCAGCTGTCAAGTATCATTTTATCTGTAGGTAATCCAGCGACACACACATACACACACCAACACCACATCTTTTTTGTTTTTAGCTTATATTAATTGCCTCTATGTAAGCCAACAAAATGACAGGGAAGCTTAAAGGTGCATGCGCCCTTTTGGGTAGAGCCAATGCTTGAAAGAAAAATGGAGAAATTGACGCTGCATGTGTTTACCCCTGTTAATAATCATCACAGAATTCCTGTGTTTAACATACAGATTTCAAGAGAATAAAAATAACAATGATTTCCTTACAGCTTACAAGATCAAATTGCAGTAACTTTCTTATTAATTTGTCCCTGCCTTACTGTATTATATAAGCTGTCATTTCTTTTTTTTTTTTTATAAGTCTACAGTATACGATTTTATGCACAAGTTGTAATCTAATATTTTTCTCTCATGGCTTAATCATTGAAAAAATATATTTTTCTCTGAAATGTGTATCTAATTAACTTTTAATAAGCTGTCACTGACACACACTCCCATGCTTTCCCTTGTTCCCTCCTCACATTCCTCTTCTTTTTACACAGTGTACTGCATTCTGACCTTATTCTTCTTCCAGTGTCACATATATCACAACATGTTCCCAGGGGATTTTTACCTCGCAGCTAAGCTGAACACTCAACATTCACTCTCAATATTGCATCCACAAATAGAGTTGCAGTTGAGGATATACAGTCAGAGAGCCTAGCGCAATGTGCAACACACATCAAATGTTTGCCTATGCAGGTTGCAAGTTGACCGAAGGCCATACGATAAAAGAAAATAAATAAATAAAACAAATCTTGGGGCAGATACAAGGTGTGCTGACCTAAAGGCTAATGAACAAAAAAGAAAGTTTCTTTTTTTGACTCTACTCCTTTACTGTACTCTAGTTCTGCTGTACTCTTGTTGCTGAGTGGAAACCTGACTGTCACTGCTGCATTATAACTCCCCTCTACACCCACTGGAAAGTAGTCGGCTTAAGTAAGGCTCACTTGAAAACAAGGTCCAATGCATAAAATCTTGACAGGCTTTTATAAGGTCATTAATTAACATTTATGGTTAATTCTAAAATGACTGATGGAAACCTATTTATAAATTATCACTGCCTGTGCACAAAATCCATTTAAATTATTACAGTAGACGTTTTTTTTGTGTGTATCTTTTCAGGCATTCAGTTTCAGCAGTAAATGGAGCACTCTGTCTCACTGATTAGTTTGTGAGCAAGAAGGAAATATTTATGATGGAATTAGATTATTCATAGTTTATTCATAGCTTGTATTTCTTTTCCCACAAACTTGAAAACTGAACTTGCTCCATGAATTTGTCAGAGATAGAATGACAATTGACTTTCAACATCTGTGACAGCCGTCTGTGCCATTCCAACAGTGGCCATTTGTATTTGTTCTCCATGTGCTTTGGCTCCTATGAGATGATTTTTGGAGCAGGAATGCAAGTCATGTGTCATAATGGAAACCTAACAGTGTCCCCCGAGCCCTCAGCCCACATTGACAGTGACAGACAGTATATATATCTGTTGATCACACATTACCTCCTATTGGACAGCACTGCCTCTCCCGCTCATTAATACTCATAAGCTTTAATGTGGGGAACCACAAGATCTACTTCTCTGGCTCATAAACCTCCAGGTGTATTTTGGAAGGATGATAAAAATAGCTTTGGTAGGAGGCAGGAATATGCTTTAGGGTCTATTTAAATATCTGGAAGGAAGATGGAAAAGCTCAGTGTCTGTCAATGTCTATTTTTTGTCACACTGCCTCCCAAAATGTTCTTTATGAACAGTTTGATTATTCTGTTGGTTGTGTTCAAGTGTGAAGACCCTTCATATCTAGAAGGATAACTATAAAGATAACAAACTATTAATGATACATTGTTGTAGGGCTGCAGCTATCGATTATTTTAGTAATCGAGTATTCTACCGATTATTCCATCGATTAATCGAGTAATCGGATAAGAAATACTTTTGCTTTATTAAAGAGCAATAGTAAATATACAAAAGAGAAAAGCTGTCCGCACAAAGCTGTCCATACGACACTGTGATTTACTGAAAACGAGGTGAAATAATAATTATTATTGATATTTATTACTAGGCCTAAATATCATACAAGTTCATAAGACTGGCTAATGTACATTTATTTGCTATGTTGAAGGGTTGCCCTGCACCTGCTGACCCTACTCACTGCAATCAAACTAAACTGAATATACCTGCTGTATTGGACTGGTGCATTTTAGGCTCCAATTGCTACTTACACCACCTGATATTTTGCTTTCTGGGGTATTTTATGCATCACTGTGAGGGGAGTAGGTGTGTGTGTGTGTGTGTGTGTGTGTGTGTGTGTGTGTATGTGTGTGTGACTATCATAATAATAACATGAATGAAGCTCAGGCTTTCACAAATTGACTGCAGCATTTTATTTTCTGTGGTTATTTTCTTGAGCAAAACTTAGCTAACTTAGGGACATCATAACTAGCCACCATACTGATTTACGTTCTTAACTAGCCATTACATATAGCCATAATTAACGTGCATTCTTTACTAGCCTTCATCTCATCCCGTTTTAATATTAAGTGCTGACTCCGCCCACCCGGCCAGTTTCGGCGTACGCCGGTAGCAATTACAAGTGGACCCTATCCTACAGTCCCTGCTCTCAGCGGAGGGAGGGAGCTACGCTGTGTGGGAAGCGCTGTGACCGTCAGACCTCTCTGGATTAGACAAGCAAGTAGAGAAAACCAGCATCAGCAGCCGAACCAATTTATTGCCAAATGCTTTGGGATTCAACACATTAACATTGCTTCCCATGGTCAGAAAAAGTCGGCAGATTTGTCGCTAGTCGCTTTTGAGAAATAAAGTCGCCAGGGGGGTCTGAAAAGTTGCTAAGTCTAGCGACAAAGTCGCTAAGTTGGCAACACTGGATCCGAAACTTTGGACACTTTCTGTCGTTTTCTCTGGCCTGTCTCTTCTCTTCGCCCCTCGCTATTTTCTCTCTCTTTCTCCAGCGCGTTGTGCAACAGTAATAATCATCCGTGCGAAACACTGAGCGTGTATATAGTTATATGGATTAAACGAAGCTTCGATGCAAAGAATTTGCATCGATGATTTTTAGTAATCGAGTTACTCGAGTTTCTCGAGGAATCGTTTCAGCCCTACATTGTTGCTCGATCATTCACACTACAACAATATCGGTGATGAGTTCCTCAGCGAACGAAGCATCACTGCAGTGAACTGCCAAACTCTCCTGCCCCCAACTTTAACTTGATGGGTTGAAAATGTTTTTTAGTTTTCTCTGCATCCAAAAAACAGCTCTGACATTGAACCAAAAATGTAGTTCTCGTTTTGGATGTTTTTATAGTTATGGTTGTAGTGGGAACACTTACTTACTTAGAATGGTTTTAATCATTTTGTAGTTATACTTGTCTTTACAGTTGTCGTTCTAGATGTTAATGGGCCTCGAGATGACAAAGCATACCAGACAACTATTGGTTTCTCAGCAAGTCTGGCTAAAAATGAATCATGCATTACCTTGTCATTTAATAAAAAATTAAAACAATGTAGAGCCTATTATGAGTCCTGATGGATGCAACTTTCATTTGTTTGAGTTTGCTGCATGGTCTGCAGGCAGCGCGCTCCCTCTAGGGAGGGACGGGGCAGGGGAAAATGTTGAGAGATTAGCTCCATGTTGAAACAACCTCGAAAGAAATAATGGACATTCTCTCATTATTCATTCTTCCTCCTGTCAATATGAAGTATTGCTGTCTCCTCCAGTCTTGACACGCGCTTGCCAAATCCGCAAGGGGCCTTTCGTTCAACTGCTCTTCCCTTTGCAGTGCTGTTAAATGGCTCATTAGTAAGGCTAAGGTGTCACATACTGAAGGACAAATGTATTGGCTCTGCGGCTTTACCTGTGCTGTCATACACATAAACCATGGAGAGTGGAGATTAGTGCTCTTTGTCTTGCTCCAAATCAGAGTTAGCTCTGTAACCACAGAAGTGATACATTGAGTAAGTTTTAATACTGTTGTGACAATAATTAAATAATTATATATAATCCTGTTGTTTTGGTTTGGCACAGGATTGATTGCTGTAAAAACATTGTCATCCCTGTCAAAGTGTCTTTGTGCAAGACTCTGGAGCTCTGACTCCTCTGGTGAACACATACTGTACATTTATTTATAGATTAAAAAAAAAAAAAAACTAAAATAAAAGACTGGCTTCATACTCTGACAGGAAAAAAGGACTCGCTGTATAGCATCACTAATTAATTAAAAAGTTTTAAAAAAGCGTTACTCGAAAGTTAGTGTTCCACTTTGTGCATCTCCTTCGTTTCTGGGTACATGCAGTGCTGTAAAGAGAAAAGTGTAGCTACATATTTATGATTTAAATTCTGTTCGGTACAGCACTATCACTGAAAGGATCTGCAAAGCAAAACACTTTCATTGGCATGTTTGCCTTTGGAAATGGGGAAGTAGTTGCAAAACCCTCCGCATCACCCTTCCTCCCACTCCCCTTATTTCCCACCCTATCTTTTTCCTTCTTTTTCTCTCTCTCCATCCCACCTTTCTTATGCTGTCGTTCTTCCCTATCAGTTTAGAGGAAGAAATAGATTGTCTCCTCGCTCCCATAATCAATTTGTGTCAGCACACCAGGATTCTCTCTAGAAGTGCCAATGCTGGGAGAACACTTGGTATTCACAAAATGAAATAATGGGCCACCATAAATTCTGTAGAGAGGCGCTGTCTGCTTCACTTAGGTTTAGGGAGATCTCTACTAGATAAATCTTGATAGCATCTTCTATGCTGGCACCAGTGCTCCTCTGTGGTTTGCCATCCTCTTATGCCTCAATTTTCAAAGCCTTATGTCTCTAGTGGTCTGCCATTAGTAAACAACTGACAGTGAGCAACATCTGTAAATTTCTCTTCAGTTACATTGTGGCTGTTTTCTAATGTAATGGTGGCACTGAAGGCATCTTGTTGGCATGTATTCCATCACAACTGGTTGGTTTGGTATGCTGTAGTTTTACCTTGGCTTCAGTAAGCATTTCCCTCTGAGCAGCGTGCGCTAGGAGATTAATTTACTATGTCTACCATCGCATCTGCCTCGATGTCTCATGATATTGCCGTTCGTTTTTAACAAACTACCACATGCTGTGATATTTCTGAGCACTCTAAATATAGCAATTTTTCATTTTTTACCCCAAGGCAAAAAAAACAACATCTAGGTAGACACACAGCCTTACGTTCACTCAGTCATTGAAATTCATGGGGAGAGAGGGAAAAAAACAAGGCTAATTTTTCAAGAGCAGGTTCACAAGCACCAGGCCATTTGTAAAAGCTGTTCAGATGAATACACATGAAATAAATGTTAACTCTGCTGACAGGCTATTAATAAAAGGCCTCAATGTTTGATTTAGAGGCAAGGCAAGGGGATGTGCCAGGGGAGGTGGGAATGCTATTAGTGGGCATAGGGAGGAGAGGCCTTATCTCTGGCTAACTGATGTCTTTTGGGCTGCTTGACTCCCTCAGGTTGATTTGGCCTTCTCTTTATCACGAGTGATACACACCAGCCGGATTAGCCAGCCAATCCGGGATCAGTGAAACGATGCTATATTGGTGACGCTCAGATCGATTATATCCTCAAATGACTTATTAAAATATACCAGATCAGGCTGAATGGTTGGGAAGTAAATTAGATTAACTGTGAGAGTGTAACCAAGTAGGTGAGGGTGCAGTTCTTGCCGTAGTACTATCTCATGAAGAAGTGTGTCTGAATTGGTGAGTGGTTTTGAGGGTGGTGGTGGGTGGGTGGTTTTGATCAGATACTTTGACGATTAATGGTAAACTGAGTTGGTTGACCATAGGTTTTTCATTCAATTTAGCTTCCGTGTATAGTAGTGCAGATGGTTACAACCTCAAAATTAGTCTCCCATTCATTGTCACTGGAGTGTCCTGGGCCTCTTTGATTTTAGCTTGTGTGCAGATATTGATTGAATGGTCCAAGTTCATAGCAATAACACTTGAATTCTATTTTAGGGTGGATTTTCACATTTAGGTTTTTATTCCCAGTGGGTGACACTTCAGCATTTTTGAAGGGTGAAAGCAGAAATAATCAAGAAGAAATAATATTATCCATTGAAAAGAGCCCGGGGTAGTGCCTGCAATCAGCAGGCCTCACACATAGAGTATTGAGGCAGTGTTGATGCTTGGAGCTGTTAGTTTACCAAGCAGGGAAAATGGCTGATGTTTACCTCTCGCTGCCCCCAAACGCTGCTCTGTGTAACCTGCTGTGTCTGCTCTTTCCCCACCGACCCGAAAGACCCAGTGTGCAGAATTGCCCATCTGCTGGTCTGGTAGCGTCTAGTGCAGCCCAACATGTGAGATTAGGAGTTCAAGGGAGCGCTCTTGTCTTTCCTCACCCTGCTAGCTAGCTGGTGCTGTGTGTGCATCGTGAGTCTGTGCAAACTCACTGAGACAATGTTTGATAATTTGCCATGAGGTGCATGTGAGCTAATATGCAATATGAACATTATGAATGAAACGTAATGGAGTTTTCTTCAGTGAATTAAAAAATGAAACACATACTTAGTGAGACTTATGCTACAATTTATATTATAATGATCCGCTTTTTACCATGTTTTTTCTGAGTAAACATCATGTAAATAGCAGGCCATGAAATTAATCTTTAACATTACTGTACATACCCTGAAGCAGTGAGAAATGGAGTGAAAATAATGTGATGTACCACATTTCCATACAGAGAGAGCGGGAGGCGACTAATAATTTAGTTGGGGTAAGAAATGGAGATAAGTTCAAAGCCACGTGGAATGTGCACAGCAATGCATTACACTGTCATGGTAAGGAAGGAGATTGCAGGCCCGTTCTCACCAGGGGAATGTGCCAATTATTAGATAATGTTCAGAAAGAGCCGTCATGGATTAAAGCTTTGCAGGAGTCAGGATGCTCTTCAAATGAAGATGGTTTGATTAGCATACACTCAGCTATGCCAACTACCCCGTAGAGTTTCAGGCTGAACAGAGGATTTCCGCCCTCTCCAAGCTTTGTTTGCAAATCCTGTACAAGAAATGCATTGTCAAAGCCAATATACTGTATCTGCTTGAAGCTTAATGCGTCAAGAATTTTGTCATGCATTTGGTACTCTGGATATGTAGTATCTTGCATTAACTTGTACTCAAGCTACTGAAACTTGCTTTTTTTTTTTTTTATCTTGACAAGGACCGAACAGCAGTTAGACCAACATCTCTTTTCAAGGTACCATATGCTACCATAACCATATGCTATTTATGTATGATTAAAATGTGCTGGTTTCTTAGTTAATAATGGTTACATGTGTGAGACAATAAAATGAAAAGTAAAATGATAAAAGTGGTGGTGTGTTTACGGGATGCATTTTACCAGATTATCAACTAATATGACATAAAAACACATGATGACATTCTATAATATTTTCTATAATATTTTAGTCTTGTGTGATGCACTTTCCTCAGTTGGCCTTCATAAACATGTGGTATTGTGGCACAATCTGTTCACGAAAAAAGGTCTGTCAGCATTATAACATTTTTAAAACCTTCTTGTATGGTGCCATGAGTTAAACTTGCACTAACAATAATAATTATTAAGTGTATTGAAACTAAATTGTCATTTAGCCGTTAATAGATGTCTTACTAGTGGTAAACTATGTATCATACATACATTTCTGATAGTACAGTGTAATCCAGTGGTGGCTGAGCTGCTGTGTGCTGTGATGTTTGTTTTTAGTCATATTTTCTTTTGAAAAGAGGCATAAACCTGAGCTCCTGGGGGCTGTTTAATATCACTAGGTTTAATTATTTCCTCTTTTGCAATACCTTTGATAACCGGCACTGAATTTCTAGATAAGTAGCATTTTGAATCCTTGCACTCAGCAGGAACAGCAGATGGAATTCATAGCTACGAACCTTTATCTTTCAACTAAACATTGCTCGGTTATCTGACACTTCATGTGGTCATATGACCATCACATGACATGTTTTTTAATGGACCTTGCTGCTAATTACAACAAAGCCACATGATGGGAAATGGATAATGTAAAATAGAGGTGTGATGAAGAAAAAGAGTAATAATGGCAATCTTACACATGCCACTTGGAATAGCTTTCAGTCTTTTGTGTCTGTTTCCAACTGCTGTTTTATCGAGACAGAATGTATTATATTACCTTAATTAGTTGAGGCATCAAAATTCAGCCTTTTATCCATAGATGCCATTTAGTTGTGACAGAGGGGTCATCTTCAGTTTTTGTCACTCAGGAAACCCAATCAATGTGGAGAGCTCTCCACAGTGCTCTCAGGGCAGCCTTTTGATAGTCCGTGAAATGAAGGGCCTCTCTCGTCCATCGGCCTCCAGAAAGACAGAGCAAGAGAGAGGAATGGCCCGCCTCACTGTGCTCTCAATCTCATCTCCTGTAAAGTTAAAGCACTCTTCTATTTTTCATCATGGCCTACAATAAGCGATCCAATCATCTGACAGCCACATCATACCATTGGACTTGTTTTCATCGTCTGAGAAATTCACACAGATTTTCCTGTGTCGTTAAAAGCTGAATAGAGCAATTTGCGGTGCTCCGATAAGAGTGACTGATACAACTATTAGGGGAGACATAAGCAACACAGTGGTATGTGGGTGAAGTGTTGGGTGAATCGCCCATTCATTATCCTTGTGTGTACTTTATGAGGAGGGACGGCTTCTTTTGATTTGGGCAGTGACAAGCCCTAAAGGAATTGCTTTTTGTGGGAGTTTGAGAATTGTGAGGGGGGTTGTTGGTGGAAATGGAGGTAGAACGACCCAGACTTGGAACTCTGTGTTTCTGCGATAGATCTGAGCTGCGTTTGATCCGTCCTCTAAGATAAGACATCACTGGTCCTCCCACAGCGACTGTTGATCCAGTAACTGCAGGGGCTCTCCCTTCACCACAATATTGTCAGGCTCCCATAAAAATGTCATTGTGTTAAATGAGATGCACTAGCCTTTTGGGGAACATACTCTTCATCGACTGCCTTTAAGCAGGTGTGATTAACACATCTTCTTTAGTGGTGCTTTGGGGGGGCAGGTGTGTAGGGGGGGGGGTGCTTTCACTTTGGTCTGCAGTCAATTAGGCTCTTGGCAGACAATATATCATTATCTTTAAGGAGTAAACAGTGACCATAATGACAATGATATTTTAGAATTCCTTAAAGAGACCTTAATGAGATGTCAGTGGGCGAAGGCATCAAATAGGGCGTAATACTGCATGCTTTCTAATATGCTGTCAGATCATTGCCTTTCCTACATCAAGTCTGTTTTAAATGGTATTTAACCCCAAGTGTTAATTTAGTGTGTATTTACATAATGTGGAAATTATTGTTGGCTAACTTTGCTTTGGCAATTGACAAAAACATTTGGTCTCAGAATGATGATGATAATAATAGGGCTGGAACAATTAGCACAACACTGCAATAACAGGAGACATATGGCAGAGTTTGCCATGTTGTCATTACTGCCTTAGTTCTTCATATAGAGATATGGATTATTGAGTTATGTTGGGGTGGTGGGGATGGTGGAGCATGATTATTCGGTAGTCCTTCTTTTTAACAGCAACCTTCAATGCCAATATTACAAAACAGAGAGTGCAGCTTATTTGAAAGTTGTACACTCACACTCTCCTACATGGGAAGTGATGGGTTTTGATGATTTCAAGATGCATTGTAAAAAATTTTTTACCATAGTGCCGCAGTTTCTAAGAGCCAAAGCCAGACAGAATATTCATGATGTAACATTGTGTGTCATTCAGTAAAATCAAGAGACAATTTAATGGATGCAACGATGTCAGTTTGTCCAAAAATGTTACTCAAACTCCTTATAGTGGTTGTAGGCTAAATAAGCTAGCTAACTCAGTAAGCTTCTTGTTAGCTAATAGCCAATGCCATGTTAACCCTCTTATCAGAATGAACCAGTATTCAACGGGGGCATGAATGCAACGTGTCTGTTTTAGCTGCTTGTTGTGTCAGTTTTCAATCTGGAGAATCGTGAACAGTGATGTTACTAGGGCTATGACGGTACTGAAATTTTCTTACCGTGGTGAAAAAGTAGCGCCCCCCTGCAGTTTGGCGTTTTACCGCCAACCCCAGACACTGCAACATTTTATATTGTTTATCAATATTTTATTTTGTATAATAAGTAGGCTATTGATATATTTATCAATATTAGATTTTAAAATTTTCCCGTGAAATGATAAAGACTGAGAACAAGAGTTAATAGAAGTAGTTTGAGGTACAGAGGAGCAGCGCTCACATGACGCTCATGAGACGGGGAAGGATGCCGACTAGAGTGCCTCGTATAGCCTAGGACTCGTAGTTATGAATAAGTAATGAGCAAGAAAATCGTACTGTAGCCTATTTGTTATAGCCTCTCTAATGTAGGTCTATACTCAAAATAAATGCTACAGGTATGTCCATTCCACGTCTGTCCCTAAAGCACTGCTTGCACAGCTGTTCAAGAACAATTTCTCAAACACTGGAAATGCTATGGTCTCATCCTTTCGTGAGTTTTTCCAAATATTTAGGCTTTAAATGCCCGTGTTTTCAGAATTCTAAAAAACGAGGATTGTAAATTAATTTTTGCAATTTTCTCCCTGCAACACACCCGCAACTTGCGCAAGTCTACAACGGGCTACAGCGCACTGATAGACGGATGTGAAAGTCTCTCCCTCTCCTCCTTTTTTCCATCCAGCAAGTCAGCGCCATCAAAACGTGTAAAGTAATTTCACACATATGATTACTGACATACCTTTAGAACAACAGTGCGATAAGGCGCACAGAGACATGAAGCGTGCAATAGTCTGTCCGTGGATGAACTGAAAGCATTCATTGTGCAGTAGTATTGCGCTTCTGTATTTCCATGGAACATCCAAACATGAATATCGACAGCTACTCGACATAAACAGACTTGTTTCAGACAAACCATGTCAAAGAACCGCTTCAGAGAAATCCTGTGAGGGTGTTGACTGTCGGTCGGAGGAATAGAGGAGAGGAGAGCGAGACAGGTGTGTGCGTAATCACGTTCCCAAAAGGATTTAATGGACAGAGCTATGACAGATTATGTGTATAAATATTTGACATTAAACAAATGTTATTCATGCTGGTTATTATTTCCTTTTATTGTATATGATATATACGGTAACTTAGGCTATAGGAAATATGAGATGAGTGCGTGGGCCTATGTAAAGGCACATTCCAATAATTCCATTCAGTAAATTCAGATGAACAATCCTGTCATGGTTTTTATAGTTTGTTACTGTTTATCATTTAATTGGTAAGTCCCTTTTTGCCATTTTTTTCTACTCGTGCTTTTGGCACTGTGCCTGTAATATTTCATATAATAAAGTATACAATAAAACGTCCAAAAAAAAAATGCGGTGATGACGGTAATGAGCTCAACCCCGCGGTAGGTGTCACATGACTGCGGTATTGCGGTAATGCGGTAACCGTCACAGCCCTAGATGTTACCTTACTTCAGTGGTTTTCAATCCTCAGGACCAAGAGGACTGCTGGTTTTCTGTCCTGCCAGGTAATTAATTGCAGTTAATTACATTGACGTTGCCTCCCAGGTGTAAATCAGTCCCTGATTAGATGGCCGGATGAAAAGCAGCAGCGCTCTGGGTCCCGAGGAGCAGGATTGAGAAGCCTTACCTTATTGTACCTTTTACCCTCTCAGAAAATACAGTACCCAGCCCTCAGAGTGCACTCCCCCATCATCTGAAGACCCAGAAGGCAGCAGGAATAGCAAAAACTCTATCACACAAGCAAACGTTGCCAATGACTGTCCATTGGTACTTTTTAATTTGCTGTGTGTGTCTGTCTCTGTCATGGAGTTTGAATCAATAAGTTAAGTGAATATACTGTGTGTCTACACGCAATGTCAACATTGAATTGGCCTACATGTGATCAAAGAAATATTCTTTGTATTTTACTTCTGAATATAAAGATAAATTGTGTCAGTGTTTCCCACAGAATTCAAATGTATTTGTGGTGGTAGGTGAGTTGGCGGGGGGGTGGGGGGTGGGGGGGATTTCTTGTATTTTCTTAAATTGTCAATATATAGGCTATTATCAATAAAGGATCCCATTACCTGGATGGCTGAAAAATGATCTAATGTACTCCATATTAAATAGTTCCATTTGACAAATAACTAACCTGTATATATCTAAAGTACTTTGTGTTAAAGAACATAACTTAAAAATATAAACAGTGTTACACCGTTCTGTTTGTTGCTTGCTTTTGTCTACAAGGTACAGAAGAATATAAATTAGCCCCTTTTCTGCCCCTCTGCCCTGCTACATCTCTCTGTGCTATCAGTTTCACCTGTATCTTTACATTGTTAAATTACTAGCCTTTGACATTGTTACATTATCTACTCTGTTTTACTGCTCAGCAGCTCCTCTGGTCCAGACTGTCCCTGTCCCTGAGTCCTTTTCCTTCTTTGAAAATGTTTTTCAATATTAATCTGGATTGAGGGAGCAAACATTCAGAGTCAGAGTTAAAAAGTTAATTTTATGTTAAATTAACGTTATCAGTCCACTCAGTGGATACTGACTAGCAGCTATATACAGCTAATCTGCTAATCTTGGAAACCCAGCTGTATTCCGAATAACGTTAATAACTGTTAGTTCTTCTTTTCGGGAATTCACTCGGCCGTGTTCGCTTGGCATGGAAAAAAAAATATCTCTCACGCTCGCGTGTGTGATGGTATGAGGCGCCAAACCGGACAAAAGCCGAGCGAAAATTGCGAGAGGAAACGAATGTACGCGAGAGATGTTGAAGGACTGTTAAGGTGCACGAGAGAGAACGAGTTACCGCGTGAGAGAGGTTGAAGGTGCGCGAGAGGATGAGTTCCACCACACGAGAAGGATCGAGTATGTTAAGGTGCGCGAGAGAGAACGAGCTACCGCGTGAGAGAGGTTGAAGGACCGTTTAGTTCTTGTGAAGGGTGGAACAGCTGAACCTTAGCCATGAAGTGCCTCTTTTTACTCATTCTTCTATTTAAATAAAGTGCCCAAACTGGCAAATTGTGTGTTCTTGTTCTTTAACGTTGCTCTGTGTTAAACTGGAATTATTCATAAGGGAACTGAAATCCGTTGTGGCAAGGAGACACGCTACCTGAACCTTAATCAATTGTATCTTGTTCTGTGTTTTGTAAGGCGTGAGATGACTGCATATTTCTAAAAATTGGGACATTTTCTGGGTGGAAAAGAAAAGCACATATTTGCCCCCTTACAGCTGGCCACAAGGCAAGACACAGGACACTGTTTTACAAAGGGTTAACTGAATACTTGTTTGAAGTTTCCTCCTAAAGCTGAAAAACTAACTTAATAGGCTATTCCACCTGTAGGCGGGCTTGCTCCTGGTTGGTTACTGCGCTCTGTCAATTATCCTTATCCTTATGACAATGTTTCAGTCTTCCAAAGGCATACAGTCAACTCCTAAAACAGTGTTCACACAGTGTATAGCACAGTGGAAAATCAGTCTTTAGACCAAATAGCCTACATTATGAAATTTCTGAGGAAAAAGAAAGCACAAAGAAATAAAAACAAAAAAGAAGTTTGCGGACTTACTTTGAAGGAAATGTTTACTAATTGTCCTTCCCTCTAGGAAAATTATAACCAGACAAACATGGTAAGCAGTTTCTGAGGCAGAAAAAAATATGCTTGTCAGTAGATTCGAACCGACAACATTGTGTTCCGTAGAGCTGAGCCTTACTGCTACACTACTGTAGCTAGGTGCTGCCACTGTGCAAGATGTCGGTCCTATAACAAAGAGGGGCGCCTGAAGCCTAAAAAATTAATAAAATTAAATAAATAATAATAAATCATGTTAAAATTGAAATAAATCAACAAACGACGAAAACAGATAAAACAACAAAAAATACTAATGAAGGCTAATAATCTGGGCCACATTTGGGTGAGTGATGCCATAATTATGTGGCGGGGCTAAGAAATTTGATTTGTAAAACCACACATCATTTTTAAATTATACAAAAAATGTTAAAAGCTTTCCAATATTACAGACCATAAAACGTTATTTTTCAACACTATAGCTCGCACACCTTGATGCCATGCCCACAGCCCTGTAGGTATAGACCTATTGATGAAGAGTTCAGACATAGTGCGACACCTGCTGGTCAAGTATAGTTTTTGATGGTATGTCGTCTATTTCCATTCCACTGTTCTTAACTGTCTATTTACACTGTCCATAGCGTTAATGAGGATAAACTGAGCTTATTCTTTGAATTTTGAAAATAGATATGATGCTTTATGGTAACTCAACTTTATTATTTTATTTGAAGATTGATACATTTTCATAACTAGATGAGGCTGTCAACCTGCTGGCAAAGAAGGAAGTAGGGAACTCTTATTTTGAAGGCGGCACAGTGGAAAAATAATTGACAGAGCACAGTAACCAATCAGGAGCAAGCCCGCCCACAGGTGGAATAGTAATGGTACTAGTAACTAGTAATAGTAACTCGTCCTTTCTCGCACAGTATAACTCAGGCTCTCTCGCGCAGCAACTCGTCGTTTCTCGCGCAGTATAACTCTGTCTCTCTCGCGCAGTAACTCGTCCTTTCTCGCGCAATTTAACCCAGTCTCTCGCGCAGTAACTCATCCTTTCTCATGCAGTATAACCCAGTCTCTCTCGCGCAGTAACTCGGCCTCTCTGGCGCACTAAATGCCAATTCAACCTCTCTCGCGCATTCACTCGGTCTCTCTCGCGCATGTATCACCGCTTCCTCTCGCAATTTTCGCTCAGCTTTTGTCCGGTTTGGCGCCTCATAGGAGGCGAACAGACGGGTCCGGTGAGAGAGCGAGCGAGAGAGAGAGAGACAGAGACCGAGCGACAGAGAGAGAAAGAGAGCGACAGAGAGAGCAAGCGAGAGAGAGGGCGAGAGAAAGAGAGCGAGAGAGAGAGCGTGCGGAGCAATTCGGGGCTGAGCGAATCAATGCGCTACACGCAGTTCTACAATTAAATAGTGAAAAAAAAAATAGCCTACATTGTGGTGGTCAGTGCTGATATTGTGGCGGGCCACCACAAAGTTTTCTATGTGTGGGAAACCCTGTGTGTATGTTGCTTTTCCATTGTCTTCCTCATAATGTGGCCTAAAGAGTATTGACACAAGCTGGTGTAAGCACCTTGTAAGCATCTCAGAATCCAAAAATAGCCCTGTATGAAAACAAGTTTTTTTTAAAGATGTAGTCACACTACTACACTGTGACAAAAGTTAAAAGAATTTTTACTAATAATGGTTAGTATTCAAATTAGGGCTGGTCTTAAAGGCTGCGTTACAGTAAAGTGATAAAATTTTCTGAACTTATTAGCCTGTTCTGGCCGAGTAAAATGAACAATGATTGGCTTTACCTGCTCATCATATCCACTTCGTTTTAAAAGTAAAATACCTTTTCCTGGAATTAGAAATGTAAGGCCTATCAATGCCAGTTTGGTTCTCTTTCAATGATGTGGTATTGCATGGAGGCAGGGCTTCAAGATAGGAGCGATAGGCGGAAATTAAAATGTCATGTCAGCTTGTTATCTCGTTTAGCTCACACTATTTCACACCAAAAATGGGGGGTGTGTGTGTGTGGGGGGGGGGGGGTTAAATTATTTTACAGGTGGAATTTGCTTTCAGCAAACTATGTACATTTAGAGAAAATATTATATTTTATGAGCCATCTATCATAATAACCATGTAACCTTATATGGACCAATATCACTGCTAAAACTTTAGAAAGTAATTTGCTGTCAAGGTGCTGGCAGTTTGATAGACGTGTCATGTCAAACAGTCAAATTCCCTGATACATAGCATGGAACTATCAAGCAATTTATGACTTTGCTCACAGAATACCAAATTCCTTTGTCTCACTCAGCTCGGCTGTGTTAACACACGTATACATGCATGTGTGTGTGTTATTGTAGGTGGCACCAGTATCCATTTTCCAGGTTTACATGTGATGTCAGCTGGTGTAGACTAGAGTATATGTTTTTGTGTATAAGCCAACAACACAGTATAGAAGTATAATAATTATAAATATGAGGTGATTGTGCAAGGTCAGTAAGTGCCTGTTTTCCTTCCATCTATCCAATTTTCCAAACACAAACATTAGTTTTGCCAGGCCCCCCAGGAGTCTGCGATAAAAATGTTAAGATTCTGCGGTGGATTCTGCGATTGTGAATTCAGACAACAAAGCCTCGGCCTGCTCCTGTGTTTTTGAATGCAGAAATCTCTGCAGAGCGTGCGCCGTGGCTGCTCACTTTGTGTCACTCACTACCATTCAGCAACCCCTGCTGATATTTACTAGTCGTATTATGCTTAAGTGAAGCAGAAATGTTGCACATTTAACCTTTAAAGATCTGTATACAAGTCACAAGTGACTTGTGGATTGGTAATAACTTTTGTGTATAGCATTTTCTTTATGTAGATTGTGTTACATATTTGTGGATTGTGCTCTGTGTGTATATATTTTTTATTTGTTGAATTTAAGTCCCAAACTCTCCATAACTAATTTACTATCCCATAAACAATATACCAAGGGAAATGTTTTGAGGGAAAATATAACTAGTACACATAAAACACACACAGAGAGAGTGGCAGAGAGAGAGAGAGAAGAACACGCACACACACACACACACACACACACACACTCACACCCACTGGGCAAGTAGAGACTACATAACTGCTGTCTAGTGAAGAGGTCTTTGTCATTATTGTTAGATTTTCTCTTGTTTATCTTGATTCGTAGCTTGCTGACAGCAGCCCCCTTGCTGCTTTTTGAACACTCAAGAAATCCTCAAAATATTTTGAAGTACCAGAGAGAGGGAGAGAGAGCGAGCGAGAGAGTGAGCATGACAGACAGCGAGAGAGAGAGAGGGAGAAAAAGAGCAAGAGAGAGAAAGAGAGAGAAGGCACCACTGTGTGATTGCAGGATCGCTCTGATATGAAAGACAGCATGAAGAAGAAATCAGACACATTGCTGTCTTAGTTTTCTCCAAAAGACAAAAAATAAGGCAGGCAGCTGGCTTCTACCACAGGCTGTAGAAACTTTTATACATCAACTAATCCACGCCAAGATTAATTCCAGTTATTTCCGAGCGAGCTCGGAGAGTGGTCAATCACTTACAAAGGAATAATGCTCCTTTTGTGTTTCTCTTTTTGAAATTAAGTGACATTGTAGGCAGGAGAGAAACTGTAAAGTTACCCTAACTCACTAGAAATAAAGCAGAAGAGGAACTATTGAGTGGAACTATTATGCAATTTAATTATTTTTGTGAGTGTGCTAAACCATTCCTGTTGCCGTTATCACGCCATTAAGGTGTTATTATTGGACATTTTTCTCTACACAGGCTGCTCGGGCCTAAGTGTAAGACACTACAACCCTCTCACAACTTCCATTTCCTTTGTTATATGGCTGACAATCTGGAGTCTTTTCTCTGTACTTCTTTGAAATGATTTGCCTTTCTAACTATCATTCAACAGATATCCAATAGTTTCCACTACTTACTCAATAGCCATTTCATCAGGGGAATGCTATTGTGGAGTAGTGCTGCATACCATAACAATATGGAGGCTAGATTTATAGTGACTGTTAAGGTGTGTGTGTGTATGCCTGCTAGGTACACTCTTATGCATTCTGAACCTGATTGATAACTAGTATATCGTAACAGTTGCTTATTATGAATGGATGTAATGCACATACAGGCCTGCAGGTATGTACACTGTTTGACATGACTGTATTGTTGTCCTACTGTACAGAGGTGCCACCAGATACTCCAGCAAAGTATACAGCATGGACCAAGATCGAGCAAAGTACCTGCTCTTATTTCCTCCTATCAGTTGCCTTTGTATATTTGTACACTCATAGTACTGATATTTGGTAGCCGCGGACATGTTAATAAACTCTGTGTGTGTACTTGCACACGCAGGAGACAGAAGTTTACCCATTCATACTTCACGCTTTGTGTGTGCTTGAGAAACATGATTGTTTTCATCCAAAATTATATTATTTTCTGTGGATGTCATTGCTTTGCTCATTGGCTCTGATCTTTTTCTATTGTATCTGTAACGCTTGTGCCCCCAAGCTAGATCTAAGTTTCTGCAGAGAGTCACTGCAGCTATGAGGACTATTATTAATAGCAGAGACATGGAAGAATAATCCCATCCCATGGCTGCGCTGTTATGGAATCATGTGTATAGTTAGTGTACTGTCAAATTGATCCATTAAGTATTTGCCTCTTCACCTATCACTTATGATTTGTGGAGATTTTATAGACATGCATGAGATGCACTGTACTGTCTCGTACTGTACTGTACAGTACATTTCACACAGGTTTCATATCACCAGTATAGCATTGTAAATTTTAACTTCAGTGTAGCCTTGGTTCCATGTTCAATCACTGAAAGGGCCACATCTTAAAATTTTGTCCAGGCAATCTCAAGAGCTTTTGAAGCAATGCTGAGTGAGAATGCTTTACTTTTATAACCTGAAAGCCATCCAAACAAAGAATCAACAGCTATAATCAAGTTGAAAAGCTTTTTTTTTTTTTTTTTGTTTGTTTGTATGCAATGTCTCGAGAGGTTAGACTGGAAAAATAACTAGGGGCAGAGTGAAATTAAGTGTTGGGAACTTGAATAGAAGAAGTACTGTTTTTTTATGAATTCACAGAGGCAAATTTCAGACTTTAACAGAAGCTTGTACAGCCTGCTGCCTCTGCTTGGAGCCATATACACTTTGGATTGTGTTGTGTGTGTGATGGTCTCTCAGGGGAAGTTTGTCTTGGTGTGGGCCCTCAGAGTGTGAAAGAGAATTATAAGCCATCAGCTACATTGCAGTTGCCACCCACACAACGTCAACGATAAGCTGACAATAGGCTGGCTAGAAACACTCTTATATAGGGGATGGATTTTAGCATTGTTGCCTTAAGCTCCACAATGTCAGATGTCCTATATTGTCCTATATTGTATGTGCATTGAATCTGTGAAGAGAAGGAATGAGGTAGTGCAGGCAGATTGGCGAGATGCTGGGCCATATGGATGCATTAAAACCCTATGATAGACGACTTGTGTTGGCCAGGAACATCCAGTGATTTGTAATAATTACCGGTGTTGTCAGTGTTCTGCCATTCTAGTAATTTTTAAAGTAAAAAAAAAATCCTCTGCAAATTGGCTACTGAATTTTGGCAAACACCATATGATACTAATCCTGTGTGAATCTACATCCCAGTAATTTCAGGCACATTGCTGGCTTCACAGAAGGTTTTGGATGAGGCAAGTTATTTTTGACTATTACTTAGTGGAAAAAAAACTTTTCAGTAGTTGCAAATACTATATACCCAGTTTTCTTTTTTCTTTTTGCCTTGCAAGATTGTTAATTTTATTTCTTGTTGAATGTATCATTTTATTCTTTATGATCATTTGCTTCTGATATTGTATGCAGAGTTAAAGAGGAGTGCCACCTATTTTCAATAGTAAAATATGTTTTTCTCTACCCTCTACCAGGGAGTACTGTGATCATAGGCAAAACGTTGAAATCGGTTCCAGAGCCAGAATTTCTCTCATCTTTAATGAGTTCCTCTGAAGTGCCAATCTACACAAGCCATTAGAAATGTTGGATATTTTTAAGCTTGCCACTAGGTGGAGAACCTCTACATGTTGGTGTTCGTAAGGGCATATTTTGGGGAAATTTGTCATTGACTTCCATTAATTTCAGGTGCTCATTCACTTTCATTCATTTGTATATGTGGCAGTTACCTCTGCTGGTCCTTTGTTAACACTAAATTAGTAATATTGATAATTTAATTAAGAGTTGAAGGATAACGTGAGGTCTTTAACAGCAGAGGTTGGTTTTATTTATTTACTGAACATTATGAGTATTAAAACAGCAAGCCGCAGTTTAAAGAACACAAACTATGTCCAGGCATGTCATCTCAATGGAACGATAGTTATTCAGTATGCTGAGATCATGAAGTCAGATCATGTTAGTGGTTAGTAGGTTTGTGTTTTCAATCTACCTAACATGGGAAATGACTGAACAGATCACAATTTTTTTTAAATGCAATGCATCACAGTAATTGAACATTAGCAAATTGTTTATATTCACTTCATTGAGCACAAGTCTGTTACTTTCTAATGCTGTCCCTATGCTATATGCCCAGTTGTTACAGCTTTGGGGTCCTTTATTTGGTCACGTCTGTCACATGTGGAGGGAGAGAGAGAGAGAGAGAGAGAGAGAGAGTGTTTGTGCTGCTACGCAGGGAATTTCCTCCACATCTGCTGTTTGTTTTGCAGGGAAGAGAGGCTAGGCTTTCTGGTGTAGGTCTCTGGTTCTGTCTTGGTTCTGGTCGCTCTGCTTTCTTAGCAGGGAAAAATACTGTCACTGCTGTGAGAGAGAGAGAGAGAGACTGCTCTTATTCACTCTCTGTTTTGGAGCAGACAGTGCAGGCCTTGGGCCTGTCTGCATGTTTCACTGCTCCAAGGAGCAGGAGAGGGGACTTCTCACCACTCGCTTCTAAAGGTTGAAAAAAGTTGTAAATTGTACGCTTCTTGTTATCCATAACGCAACTCCTTGAACACACGGTTCACTTTGACTTACTCCACCTGCCACCTGTCATTACTGATATGAATGACTGAATGATGAATGCATCCTCTGTGGGTGGATGACTTAATAGCATCACAATACACTCTTGCAGCCCTCTTTAATAGGCTTTTATTTAAATGCAATTTCCAAGTAAATTTAAATTCACTTTTAAAAATGTTCCTGATGCGGCTCAAAATTGTTTGGGTGGCCCACCCAAGATTTTGGAATGCAGGAAAAACCCTATACCCCCATGTAGTTGCCTGCACTAATAGGGCTTAAAGGATATTCCACCATATTTGACTTTAGGGCTTTAATTCTGCAAAGACAGACATTGTCCTCATTTCGCCTATTATTTTTCTGTTGTTTTGTGCTTTGTGTTGCTAGTTTGAGGAAAATGCATTCCTACAAGGTCAGATACATTTCTTAAGACGCTTAAATTGCATTTTCTCCAACCTCTGTATATTTTGCCTGTAACAGTCTCAGGCAATGTAATTTGATGATGACATGAGAAATTTTAGGAAAATATCTGAAAAAGTCTAAAGAATAACAACGCAATGGTTAGTTGAATCCCCTTTAAAGTCAGAACAGAGAGGGGAAATCAAAGATCAAGCATGGGTCTGAAGTAACATTTATCTAACGATAGTCTCTGTATCACGATTTCATTATTTCTTCTTTTTCCTTTCTCTTTGTCAGGAGCTAATGTGTGGGTGCCAAAGTGACAGCAGTGTGAGTCACCCGGTGTCAGGTCCTCTGCTCCCTCTCTTTCTCTCCCTGTCACTCTGTGTGGCTTGCTCTCTCTCTTTGTCTCTGATGTCTGGGACACATAAGTCCTACACAGACTCCCCCACCTGTCATCACAGACAGGCATTTGAAACACGTTGTTTCTCCAAAGCAGCTCCTCCGTTTGATTCTCTCAGCAAGGATTAATTGATTTTGTCCCGTGTTACCACTGTTCCTGTTACTCTCTCTGTGGCCACACTGGGCCATTCATGGCACTCTTTCGATCCTGATGTTGAGCCTCCATTTCGCATACTAGCCTCGGGCACAGAGTCCAATTTCCAGGAGAAGGTGGGATAGTTTGGTGCAGTTCCCCACCACCTCCCTATCCCCATCCTCACCTCCATGCAAGGCACCCAATGGGCTTTTACTCTCCTTTTCAACTCACTAGGTGGTATGCAACACTGACATATCTAACTCAGTGGATATGACTTTTCAAGGACTAAGAAGGCCCCCTAGAGACAATCCCACTGTGTTTCATGAGAAATCCCCCTGTCAGTGTCACAGGCAGACAGTCAGAGAGCTAAGGACTCAGTTTGAAACATGCGGTAGTGTCAACTTCAAAGGCCAGAGTTGGATAGAACAAAGAAAGTTCTTTCTCAGTCAAAAGTGTATTGACCACCCAGACTGAGATAGGCTAGGGATAGATTATTGCCCCTCTTTCAGCATTAAAGGGCAAATCTCTGTATTTTTGAACATCATTTTACAGCACAAAGTTTGACCTCTGTTGAGGATAGGATAAAATTACAAGAAGGATACAGAACTCTGATGTCCTTTATCCTCTTTTTAGACTTGTGAGGTGAAAAGATGATAGATTTTTTTTCATAACTGTGCTGCTTAGAGCTTAGGCTTAGGCTCTATATTGGGTTAAATACTATATTCTCTCTCTCTCTCATGTTTGCTGACCTTACTAGTCATGAAGAATCATGAGATCCCTCAGTTCTGTACTCGGCTAACAACTCTTTATGGCGAACATGACTTCACCTTACAGCTGGGCTTCTATATCATAGAAGGATATGTGAGCTGAAATAATGATACAAACATACATTTTCCAGTGGTGACACAGATACAGGATACAGTATCCAGATTCACATAGTCATATTTCTTTCTCTCTCCCTCACTCTCCCTTTCCCTTTGCCTTTCTCTGCTTTTAACCTACAATGCCATCAGCCTTTTACAAATGAATGCCTTCTAACCGGAGCTATTATATCCAGACCTGCTCCCAATAATGACAGGGTGAGGGAAATTTACTTGGCACTCAGAATATCCTATCTCACTCCCTACTGTTATCACACCTTTTGGCTTACATGGAGAGCTGATTTTGTGCTTGCATTTTGCGATAAGGACATATTTCTTGATTGCTACATTTATCCGTCTGAATTTTACTACCAGTATGACATAATTTGTGCCATTTCTGGTGCAGTGGATTATAAAGAATGAATGACAATTGGCTATTGAATAAGAAATAATTACAGAGTTATTATCGCCGTTACGTTCTTATGACGTTCAATCAGTGGTCACTTCACAGAAACACTCAGGTAACGGTTTAACAGCGAGTGTTCCATGGAGGCTTTGTATTGTAAGTGTTTTTTGTTTGAGAAGCATTGCACATCCAGTAGTATTGT
The DNA here is from genome assembly GCF_048128805.1 of Centroberyx gerrardi. NCBI lineage: Eukaryota > Metazoa > Chordata > Actinopteri > Beryciformes > Berycidae > Centroberyx > Centroberyx gerrardi. The sequence continues at coordinate 13,560,936 of NC_135999.1, read as the reverse complement.
AAATGAAAATAGAACGTTGCCCATAAATCATGGTAATATTACTTTGCTTGAATTTCTTTGAGTGCCAGCACTGTTGCACTGTTGTTTGCCAACCACATTCAAGTGAAGCCACTAGCTTACTCACAATCAGTGAAAGAGATATGCCCGGCAGACCAGCCGAAGTGCCAAAAGGAACTAGCTAGCCACTTCATAAGGGGAAAATCAGTGAACCTGGAGACTCCATCACCCACTGTGTGAAAAGCCCATTATTCTTAGTACACAATACAGTACTTCCCTATTACGAGCTCTACAGAATACAAGTGTGGCAACATTTGGAAAACTATTATTGTGAGGGCACAATAATAGTTTTCCAAATGTTGCCAATATTGTTTTCCATCTGCCATCGATTGAAGTGTAATTTGAGCTGATACACCAGACATTTCTTTTGCAATATGCATAAATATTGGTATAGTATTTAGCATGCTGTGCGCACTTCATGTAGCGCTGATGGAATATGTTGGCCTATTCCTAGCTTTGTCTGCTCTCTTTGTAATTATCAATTAGACTTTATTTCCCAGGAGAACAATAACTCACTCCCACAGTGTGTGGCGGTAGATCCTGATCCAGCTGCTGTGTGTGAACAGAGCACCATCTGACTAGTATTGCTGTAGTGTGACACAAAGTGAGACTGAGGCGTGAGCACCCCAAGTGCTGTAGGATCTGCACACAACGTTTGCACACTGTACACTCTGTACACATAAGATAGGGATGAGGGATTTAAATCATATTTTTCTTTTAAGCATCCTTTTTGTGTGAATAGGCTATATACATTACATGAATGAAACATACAGTAGACCCATTATCAAAACACTTGCAGCCAGAAAAAGACTGAATCCTGTTTTGTTCGTTTACATGTGTGTACGGGTAGGGGTGTGTGTGTGTGTGTGTGTGTGTGTGTGTGGTAAACTAGGTTAAGTAACAAAAGGTCAGTGGAGCTTTAAACCGAAAAGACTGCAGTATAATCAGACTGCAAAGGTTAATTAGATAACATATGAGATACGGTATGCCCTGTCCTCCCTACAGTCCCTCATCTTTTGTCCCATTATTCCCATTTTCCACAGACTTGATCCCCATTAAAGAAGACTGAGACCCCATCTCTGCTTTGAAGGGGTCTCCAAAGCCCTCAGGCCCTGAATGAATCTCAGACTCATCACTTTCTTCTCTAGATACACAATCCCTGTCAAACATCGACAATGGGTTTTGCTGTGTCAGAATCTAGTGGACAGAGGTAGTTTTGAAAAATGATATGGCTAAAACAATAAAAAATAACCTTCAAGTCCACTGAGGCACCATCTGATTGATATAGTTGCAAGTTAGCCATAATTTAATTTCCACTTTAACTCTGATGTCTTCCTTGAACCAAGTTGTCCTGCATCTGGTATTACATGAACTATGTGCAAAAAGCCAGTGTTAACTGTGTTTTTCCATTTATCCTCCTTTATCGTTTTGAGCCTCCCATGTGGATGAATCGTTTAGCTCCAGGCCAGCAAGAGGAATAAATAACTCTCAACCCAAACAGTGGCGGTATTGCTCTGAAGTTTTCCTCTTGCAAATATCTCTTTTTATTTCTGGTAAAAAACCATTAGAAGAACCCTGCTTCCCCACCACCACTGGCACCTTCTAAATTTTCATCTGGGTTTAAATTGGGAAAAGAGATTTAAGGCGAGAGCAAGCTGTGCATAGCATGCGGCATATAGTACACTTCAGAGGAATCTATATTGATTTTTCAAACTGAAACCAGCATAGCTGTTATAGAATGCCTTTTCATTGGATGTTTTCCTTGATATTTTCTTGAAGTCTTGAATATTGGAAATAGTTTCCCAAGCACACATTGGCAGTAAAGGGAGCTGAAAGAGAAATAAAACAATCAAAGAAAGATAATGGTGCAAAACCATTTAAACATATCAGGCTCCATTATTGACAAGCAAGCAGAGAGATGGATTTAATGTGTGTTTAGAGTTTGACAAGAGTGACTTAAGGCAGCTGGAAGGATCATGGGTGTTGCCATATGTAAACTCCTCTCAGCTAATGTTTACAATTACAGTGGTAGCAAATTGGAGAGTGGTGGCCAGTTTGCATATCAAACGACGCTGAGAAGGAAATCTCTGGCTTTGGTGCACTGGGATGTGTTTACTCAGCAAACAACTGTTTAATTGGGAAAATAATTTTCCAGCTGCTGTGGATTTGGGGCTGAGGGTGTGTGTGTGTGCGTGCGTGCGTGGTGCGCACGTGCGTGCGCACACCAGCCAAGGGGAAGCCAAGGCCAAGACCAAAACCAGCCAAGGGGAAGTTAATGGACCCAGCATGCTACTTGGCTCCATCATGACAAGACCACCAACCATATACCCTCTTTAACAGACCTGTCAGGATTCACTGTATGTGACAGTTGCCAGTCTGTCTCCTGATGCTTAATTGATCCTCATGAAGATTGCCTGCAGAGAGGGCTTTTCACAAAGTGCAGAAGCTGGAGAAGTATCGACAAAATGTTGGGGAGACTCAGATGGAAGTACACATGCTATTGACCAGGAAAGGCTTCCTTTGGGGCAATCTTAATTCTCGATCAATGTTATGGTGTGGGCTTGAATGAATGGGCAGCAGCCTGAAGCTTCCCAACTGTGTCTGTCCATGAGAAGGTTTTGGTTTGACATCTCTGCCCCATTGTGGGTGGGCATGGAGTATAAACCATGTGGATAAAAAGACTAATGGGTAAATGCTATTGAACAGGGCTATTCAAATACATACTCTCCAATCCTTGATGCTTACCAGGGTTTTGTGTGTGAGTAAGAGAGAAAGAGATTGGGAAAGACACACAGTACAAGTGGGCTTTAAAGGGGCAGAAAAAAGAACTATCTAACAATGTTTCTTCACACCCAGTGTATACAGTAGTGAATCTAAAAGGGCCTGCATTTTGTTTTTCAATACTCAGCCAGACCATTTACACTGGCTAGGACTAAAACATGGAAAACAACTGTATATTCTCCAAACCCAGTGTCCAGTGTAACAAGCTTACAGGCTCTCCCTCTCCTGTTCCTCCCTTCTCTGCTCCTCTTCCCCTCCGAGTCCCCCTGTGGTTGAGGAGTCATTAGGAAGTGGGCAGATGCACTTTGTCAAGGTGGCCACATAGTCCCCTGGCCGTCACGCTGAGTCTGGCAGAGCCGGCCCTGCATAGCGGCACTCTGACAGGGAGCAGGGATAGAACAAGGGATGGGACAAGGGGGGTAGGGAGGAAGAAAGAAGTGTAAGGAGGGAAGGGAATATCAGTGGGAGGAGAAAGTGGTAATGAGGGAAGGAAAAGATCAAGGAGAGGATTTTTGTAAAGGAGATGGAGGGATAGATCCAGGAGATGTGTGTAGTGCTAACAATCACATTTGCTTGGTGCTTCTAGGTTTTTCCTTGTCTATAATTTGAGGAGAGCAGTTTGAGATTTCATCCAATATAAAAGTTGGTTACACATAACCTTTGCCAAAACATTTTTTTTCAAAAGTGATTATTCTACACTGGATATCTTACTTGTTGTTATCCATTGGAGATATTTAATTAAAAACACAAGTGCTTTACTTTGCTGTGAATCTTTCCGGGAGCAATAAAATCCAGATTTTTGATCAGTTAATTACTTGACTAACATGTCTTAATCTAAATAATGTGTACCCCAATTGCAACTTATGGTCTTTATAGATAACTGTCAAAATCAGTCTTGCTTTGTCTATAGGTGGCAAATGCCATATTTCACAGTTCAATTCTTGATGTCCAATGCCCAGCCACTTTTTGAATGTCAGTAGCCTACTTTAGAAAAAGCCAACAATGTATGATAAAAGCTGCATAAGCCTGGGTAGTGCAGAAACACTGTGTCTAGCCCCAAAGGAAAAGTCTCAACAATGCATACAGTAGAATGACTTGCTGCCTCTGTATCAGTGCCAGTTGTCAGAGCAATCAAGCGCCCAGCTGGACTATCATTTGGTGCCACTGAGGTGGTTTCAAAAGTAATAGGATTTCTTGCCCTCCAGAAACAGACTAGCCCTTCTGTGTGTGTTTGACCAAGAGGAATGGAGAGGCATAAGGAAAGGCAGTCCGGGACAATAGTGTGCTTTCCCCTGATTGAAAACAAACTCATTGTTTCCCCTCAGGTGGAAACACATTTTTCCTTCCAAAAATTTTTTCTCATGGCTTTTCATTTTTGCTCTCGTTCAGTTTCATTTTTTCTCTGACATTCTTGGTTATATTGGTAACATAACGGGGTTAAATGTCTGTGTCATTGAATGAGTCATTGGGTCATGACAACATTGAACTTCTTACATGAATGTTGCCTAGCATAGGTAGGGGTTATTAGCTATGAGCACAACATATACCAGCTTGATTCACAAACTCATGCAAACACACGGTGGATTGTATGGCTTACATTGTACGCAAATTAATTGTGTGTTCAAACGCTTCAGGGAAATACAATTTATTAACATCAGATTGCATAATACAACTCAGTCTGACTGACAACATCTGTTGGAAAATTACAGCTCAATACAAGGCTTACTCTACAACAAAGCATCAGTTGGGCATATATTAGAAACAAATGAGAACATCACAGTGGGTGATAGAAATAATTGTAGTGGTGAATGTGCCCTGCATGCTTTATGCCTCTATAGAACTAGAGGCAAAAAAGCTCACCACATTAGGTAATATGGAGTATCATGACAGATTTCAAATTGCTTGAGTTATTTGGCATGTCTTACATATATCAGAGCCTGGCAATGATCTGCAATTAGATAAGTTGTCAGTTCAGTGAGAGCATCTTTGATGAAATGCCGTGGTGCAGTTTCAATCTTTGCATGGTGAGGCAAGTGGTGCTGAACTTAATTATTGCTAATTAATCTAAAATGCAACCAATGGGAACTGTTGGGGTATGAGAATAGCAAAACACAAATATTTAGTCAATAAATACACAAATTATTTGGTCAGTATGTGGTTTCAATACCTAATTGATGATAAGCATGGATAATTACTTTGTTTATATTGTACAGTAATGATATTCTGTGGTCTGATTTAAAACTGCATTTGACAAAAATGTTATGACAATCTTGTACAAGTTGGAAACTTGATTGGTAAACTACAACATAAAGGGTCATGGATTAGTATGTATAGCTGAAAAGTGGTCATGAGATTGACCACAGGGTAAGTGTAGCGGCTGCAGTAATGTGGGTGTTGTATCAGACTGTGGTGTTAAAGAAAGAGCTGAGCCACAGAGCAAAGCTCTCAATTTACCGGTCAATCTTTGTTCCAATCCTTACCTATGGTCAAGAGCTGTTGGTAGTGACCAAAAGAATGAGATCGCGGATACAAGTCAGTGTTTCCTCTAGGATTTTTTTTAGCAGCGGGGGGAAAGGGTTTTGTTGTACCTGGGTGGTGCGCGCGCGGTCGGAGTGAATATCAATAGGTAATTAAAAAATATTAAATAAATTGACACTTGACTGCAAAACAAACTTTAGAACATACTCCACTCTCCTCACTTTCTGCCCTCTCTCCTGCTTCACTCTGCTCTCCTGCTCCACTCGCCTCCACTACTCCTGCCTGTCTACTTGTCTAATAAGGTTACATTTGAGAATGAGTAACGTTAGAATTCTCTCACATCACAAATATTTGATCACGCAACCAGTAAGAACATTAAAATATTGTAGTAGCTACCACTAACGTTACATATTTTAGAACCAGAAGGCATTTCTTTCCCTTCAAAACTTCGGGGCATAGCTAAGAACCTTGAGCCCCTCCCTAGCTAAAGTAACTTTACCTGACTATCTTCCTCATCGACATCAGGCATCTTTCTCTTCTTGGAGAAATATTTTAACAAACTCATCTGAAAATGCAATCAGGAATATTTTAATACATTGCTTATGTAAACATCGTTGGCAATTATTTTACCGACGTTTATTGAAGTAAGGCTGCGTTCACACAGCGTTTTTTCCACAACTGCCAGCGCCCTTTTCTCATTAAAAGTAATGGGAAGCGGCCGCAAGGCGCACAAAAGGCGGCCGCTCCCAAAAAGCACTGCAGCGTTTTTTTCATCAGAGCGGAGCGCTTTCAAAAGTTGAGAAATGTTTTTTTTTTTAGTTGAGAAATGTTCAACTTTTCAGAAAAGCGCCGGGTGACGTGAACTGCTTTTTCCCAGCCGACCAATCGCGATCACAGAGACGCTGGCCGTTTCCCATAGCAACAACAAATATGGAGAAAGTGAAAGTGCCGGTGGAGAAATTGGACGTTGTAATAAGTGAATTTCCGTTACTGTAACAGCGAACTTAAACGCAGTATGGATTATACCGGACATGTATTGGAAATATCTGGTAAGCCTTTGCTTGTTGCACAACACTGTTCTGTCTGTTAGAAGTGCTAACCAGCTGGTTAGCAGCTAACGTCAGGTGACGTTGCCGTGATCCGCTTTTTATTTCTCCTCACAAAAAGCGCTCCAGGCAGCGCTTTTTCCACACCAAAAAACGCTGTGTGTGAACGCAGCCTTTTAATCTACCTTTCTCTCTCTTCTTTCTTTTTCTCTTCTTTCTCTCTCTCCCTCTCGCCTCGGCCGGGTGTCGCCACTTCTGTATCCGTCGTTTCAAATTAAAAGTCCTCTGCAGACGCATGTAATTGCGACTTCATGACATTTCATAAAATTCTGAAGCAGCGGCGGCAATAATTTTGCAGTGGTGGGCCGCCGCTGCAAAATGTATATAACGGAAACTCTGCAAGTAGCTGAAATTAGGTTTGTCGACAGGGTGGCTGGGCCTACTCTCCATGACAGGGTGAGGAGCTTGGCAGTCCCGCAGGACCTCGTAGTCGAGGTGCTGCTCCTCTGCATTGAGAGGAGCCAGTTGAGGTGGTTTGGTGGTCGTTTGCCATTAAGGATGCCCTTGGGAGTAGGGATGCACATTTTCCAAAAAAATCGATTTGCACTCAAGTTAATGATCAAATATCGATGTTCGATATTTGATTGAAGGCTACATTATTAGTCTATGTAGGCGATGGAGTTATGGCTCGTAAAATCCTGCCGCATTCTCATCTCGTACTCTCATATTCCCATATTAGTCCGACTGAAATAACCAATTTCCAAACTGAATTGAACAAGTTGAACAAATCGGCTGCAGGGTTTAACTGTTTTAGGCCTGTTGCCTAAACATTTTTATTTATAAAGATCAGCATGTCCAAATGCTCCAGAGTAACGCACCACATACGCACCGCACCGTCTGTTCACCATCAGCCCAGAGGCAGAGAAGACGCACTCTGACAGAAGTCCCGGGGATGCAGAGGTACCGCTGCGTTAGTGTTGTCAGCCTCGGGAATCATAATTGGTTGGCTTTCCACCAGTCCAGCGGATACGTATCAAGTGGTGGAGGGATTTCTCGTAGCCCTCCACTTTGGTTTCATGGTCATTTGGTCAACTGCTGCCGTGACGCAATTCAAAATGTCAATAACTGTTAAGGCTAATCGACGTGATACATAACAAACAATAAATCGATCATCGAGGTTTCTTGAACATCCCTAGAGACCCAGGACATGCTGGAGGGACTTGATCTCCCAGCTGGCTCAGGGGCGCCTTGGGATTCCATCATGAGAAGCTGGAAGAAGTTGTTTGGGGAAAAGGACCTCTGGGCTGCTCAGCTTGCCCTGTTGACATCAGTACCCTGAATTGGATAAGCAACAAGAAAATGGATGGATAGATGGTAGATGGATAGGTGGTAAAGTAGGTGAAAAGTCCCCCACCAATTTCTTGACTTTTCTTCCCCCTCTGCTGCAGCAGAAGTGACATTCCACCGTGAGCTCAACAGTGCTGATCGCTGTTCTCTTGAGAGAGTTCTCTCCTCCATTTTCTGCTTGAATGCACCACAGGTATGATGGGAGAAGGGTCTATGGGAAAAGTACAGAGAGGCAGGGGGATGAAGGGGTTAGAGAGAAAGTAGCTAAGACAGGACAAACCATTGCTGCTTTTCCCACCACTCCCATTACACATGCGTGTTCCTCACTAGTAAATCCAAGCAGGTGTGGCACCCAGTGGCAAGGCAGGGACTCTCACCCTCGAGATCCCTTGAGATTGGGATGGTGGGACAAAAATGATTACTTGTCACTCCCCCCTCTTGTCACTACCATGATACCTGACAGCCTGCAACCTCTGAAATGTGATTATCCTCGATTCAGACTCCCCACGGCCACATCTGCACAGAATGGCCTCCACGGTGTCGCCATCACACCAGCTCCTTAGCAGCTCACTCATGCCTCAGCAGATTTACGCTTCATTAGGAAGTGCTATGACTTGAGGGTAACATAAGCACCTCTGTGTCCCTGCCTTATTCTTCCAAGTGTGCTCTACTACTGTCTTGGATTCATAGCCCACATGTCCTTTGAAAAACTATAATGAACAAGGGGATAGTGAAATTTGATGACTGTTGCACTAATAATCTCACGTCTCCTGCAGTTTAATGACCCTTCCTCTGCATAGACATATTTCCACAGGAGGGTTGACAATGCACAATTCATGAGTCTACATTCATGATCTTAAACCTAATTCCCAACTAATCTCTGTTTCATTGCAGCCATCTTAAAGTATAGACTGTAGTAGAATGACAATGTGCATTGCTATTATGGGTTCTTTTCTCCTTTTGTCCCTTGCATGCTTATCTCAACAAAATTCATTTTACAATGGATATTGGCAGGCACTGTAGGAAAACAACATGCCCTAAAGAAATCTCGTCAACACTTTCTATGAAGTGCATGTTTATAGGACATTAAGTTTAGCTATAACACATTATTAACATATCTTATGACAACATGTACCACTGGTGATTCATAAGTGATTATAAAGCTAATTTATAATTTTTAGAATTTTCTTTGCTTATAGAATATGTTTATAATGTTTCATAACATTGTGCTGGCTTGCTAGTGTTAGCAACATGCTATTGTCTACTGACTGTACGGGAGAATCCAGAGGCCAACAGCTGGCCAATGAGTGTTTTGCACTCTGACAGCATGTCATCTAGTAAATTAAAAAAAAAAACTGAAAATGAAAAAAAACCCATCTCATAATAAAGTATGGCCCAAGTAGAAAGTGAAAATGAATAGGAAAACACATTAGTAAATGGCCAATAGTAAATTAGTAGTAAAATAGTAAATCATGCAATGGAATTATTAGTTGACTCATTTAATTATCAGTTAAATGTATTTATTATTGTTTTATAAACAGCTTTATTAATTGTGCCATTTATACATCAAATTAATTTATCAATCTATTAATCATTAATAATCAATTAACTAGTCCATAATTATTAGGGTGGCACAAAAATACCTCCACAGTATGTACGTAACTGCTCTCATTGGCCAGTTTTTGACATTAACAGAAAGTGAAATCTTTGGGAACATTGTCTTACTATCATAGTAAATTACCTAGTAGGTTCGGAAACACTTTGAGTGGATCACTTTACTTAAAGCAGAAAAAAGTGGTTTATGAAGCTTTATAATACAATAAGAGCAAGAATCTCACCTTATTAAAGCAAACATAAACATTAATAGCTGGTCATAAAACTTCTATAAAGCTGTCTTTACACAAGTGACCCGGCTAAAAATGCTGTAGCAGAGCTGGGATAGAATTTATATTGATCAATTTCAACAAGTGTTGTTTACCCTACTTTTACCTGGTATGATCATCTTCACACTGTGCGAGGGGCATCTGTGGGAATCACTGCATCTCATGCAACAATAGACTTTATCTCATGGATGATTATTGTGTATAATTTTGAAACTAGGCCATTTATATGTCAGATTCAAGATGTTTCCGTTAATATTTGTAGTTTTGCTAGCTGAAATTCTTGAATCTATACTAAGTTCCTATTAAGCTAGCTTAGATTTTTTTTGGTTCTCCTTCACCTCAAGTAGATGGCAATTGACTGTTTGCCACACTTTCCCACTGATAGTCCAAGATCCAGGTGATGGAACACTTGTTGTGGCGCGAGATGGTTACCATGGTTACCACGACATTTGCACAGGCATTTCTCTGGCTTTACTTTACACAGAATAAATACCAGTTCAGGTGTGGCTTTTCTTCGGCTTTTCTCCTAGGTTGTGATGGTAAAGTGACAATAAAGTGCTATCTTATCTTATGTTGGTCAGAGAAGGGTTATTTTAACCCCACTTTTCCTTGGTTTGACATCTTTACATAGAAATCAACCCCAGGTTAGATCCACCTGGTATAACTGCTCTGTGTAAAGAGGCACAAAATAATAAACAAAAAATAATATTGACATTTTATGTGTAGGGAAATAGTTTTTTATGCATTTAATGTTCAGACAGCTTAATACACTACAAACATGGAGTCATAATTTCTAATTCCATTCATTTTTTTTGTCTTTAAGAATACTTTAAGGGTAGAAAAAAATTGAAAAGTCATCCATCCTGTGCTGTCATCTCAGTCTGAATGTTTTTTTTTCTTTCCATTTAAAGAAGGGGAACACCACTTCAGGGATACACAATGCACTTAAAAGGCCCCCAGCATGTGTTGTATTATCTGTTTGTTTATTTACCTGTGCATGTTTTCATTGTGAGTAACACGCAAACTCTCAATTTGGTTCCTCCTTTTTCATCAAAATGCATGAAAATTTCAAGACCAAATACCTCTAGGACGTCAACGATCAATAGGTTAAGAATATAACCCTGGCTCCCAGAAGGGGGGGCAGTACAACATTTGCACCTGTGGGACTAGAAGCACTTTGCAGACCCAGTGTGGAGTTTCTGCACTCATGCCTGTCGGGCCAATAAGTGCTTTGTATGTTATGGGAGGCCTTGCCCTCCCCTGTGGACATATTTATGTCAAGTACACAGTATTCTTCTTAGGTCTGCTCCGTATTTTACCAAACCCTCTTGAGGGCCTTGAAGTGGGCTAACTACTGTTGCTCTCCTTCCCTTCTTTTAGGGAACTGGAGATATATTTATAACCTATTGTTCCCTTTCAGTCAGTAGAGGAGCTGCAACATATCCAGCTACAGGACATAAAATCATGCCTCAAAGAGCCCAGCAGAGTAAGAAGGGTTTCACTACTTGTGACCCTCAGAGATCCTGAGAGTAGGCTCAGCTGGAGCTTGAGGAACAGTCACAGTGTGAATATAACAGGCCCCCTAGGAATCCGTGATTCTGTGATCGTGTATTTTTTACAGAAAATTGAACCAATCTCGGAAAAATAGAATCATGACACAGAATCAAACGGAATCATGCAGAAAAGTACCACAACGCTTGCCGTAGCTTTGCTTTTGTGGCAGTCAGCCGGATACCATGATTGAAAGGTGAAGGTGGACAGTGCGGCACAACAAGTTCTGAAAAGACAGCGGACCGTACCATCCACCATCAGAATGCAAACTTGCTTTTCCTCAAAGTAGGATAACGTAGCGAGATCATGTCAAAGTGTGTGTTTGTGAGTGTGTGAGAGAGAGATGGAGAAAGAGAGAGAAATGGAGAAAAGGTAGAGGATGTGAATGGGGGGAGAAATCATGAGAGGGAGAGCAGAGTGGGGGATAAGATAAGTCCAGGTAGAAAAGTTTGGTAGAAACTTGTCAAAATATTCCCCTACATGTTCTTCATAAGTTCCACTCTACATGATTTAATATTTATCAATAAACTTGTCAGTAACAATACTCAGCCAGCCAAAATTGAATGTACGAATTGTAAAGTAGGCTACAAATGTAATGCAAATTGTCCATGTGAATGTTTAATCAGTATGAATAATTAAGTCAAACTACTAATTAGATCAGTAGCAAATAGCACTACTAATGATTAGATAAATACAGAGGGAATGGACAAATAAATATGTGGATAATAAATTAATACATATATACAATTACATATATTTTTCCTATGTGACAGAAATGGTATATACATTTATACAAATATTTACACTTTTTTCATGTACAGGTTTGCTTTGAGTGGATAAAGGCCTGCACCACTCAACATCTGACTACACCCTTTTTTTTTTTTAAGCTAATACTGCAGAATACTGCAGAAATTGCAAATTCACAATCACAGAATTTCAAAAATCCACTGCAGAATTTAATTTTTTTTTCTGGGGGGCCTGATATAAGGTAGATCCATTTTTACCTTCTGTGTTTTCGCTACAGTGGATAGCATGTGGAGTCCTGGAATTTGCCCTTGGACCACGTCCAGAGTCCTTGTGTTGAACGAGTTCCAGTACAAGGTCACCGCAGTCCATGGAGAGACTCGAGGGTAACCTGTGGATCTCCATGCATGGAGGATGTCCATTGTTTCCTCTTCTGGAACGTTTTCCTCTTGAACCTGGCCTCAATAGACTCAAGACCCTTCCCAAACTGCCCACTGAGATTGAGAAGGTTGTAGAAAAATGTCATGCTCCAGCTATCTGGGAGCTCTGTCAGGTTCAACCACATGCGGTTCTCTGCCATCACATTCTCAGACATTCCCCTGCCAACGTCCCTGGAGAAGTGTAGGATGATGTAATCTGTGCAATGGACCTCATCCACTGCGTTGCCATTGGGTTTAGTGAGCTTTTTACTTGCTAAAATGTTAAAACACATGGGTTAGGTGGCTAGCTAGCATAGCACCCATTGGTGGCATAAATACTAGGCCTTAAATCCCAGACGTTCCATGTGAAGGAAATGCATCAACAGGAGGCTAAGCAGCATCTTTAGGTCCACCCAAGGGTTTTTCAACTCAATCAATAAAGTATAAAACACAAGATTGAGGTAGTGAGTATGGAGACCGCCTGTGTCAGCAAACATCTGCCCTGCTGAAGTGTCTCAGAGCATGAAACCGAAACCCTACCAGGTCCAGGGGAGCTGATCCAATGCTCTGACCTCTCTGCAGGGAAAGCAAAAAACGAATTACTACTAAATATTACAACTAAATATCATATAGTAGTTCCTAGCTAGCTACACCTACTGCTTAGTTGGTGGGGCAGCAGGACATGCTCCTCCAAGATGGATAGCAGCTCTGTGACATAGCTTGAAGACAGCAACAGAGCTATGGAAAGGTCTGATGCTCCTTTAACCCCGGTGGTAGGGAGTCAGTCAGAAGCAAGCCGGTTTACTTTCTCAGCTAAATCCAGATGAATCCATCCATCCATCATGAGAAATCAGGGCTGCAAGTTTGACACTCTGCAAGTCAGAGTTATCCAAATGGTTCCATAGTCAAATGAGAGGACTCTACTCTAGTTCTTCTGCTTGCCCCACCCAGTTGTTATTTAATGTTGCTTCATCATGCATAATCTCTTCTACATATATGTGGAATGTATCTCTTATAAGTTAATGGAGTTGTTTGTTTCTCCCACAGTGTAGTAATAGGCATATTGTGTACTAATAGGAGTAGGCCAAGTGGTCAGCTACAACCCGTTGGACAGAGCAGATCTGTCTCATGTTGAAAGGTTACACTTACATCCAGGTGGAGAACACACATGATGAAGACATTAACAAACACAATGTCTACTTCACAGCAACATCCTGGCAATGAAGAACGCTCATGAATGTGGGAAAGGGTAGTTGCACGAAATAAAATACAATTTTGCAAGGCACTCTATGTTAGATGACATGAATAAGAACTAATGGGAATAAGCACAGACATGTGGCATACATTTGCCATATAGGCATAATTGTAGAAGCTCCACACGAAGTCTGTGAAGTGCTTCTAGTTCACACACTCACACACATATATGCACCTGCTCTCACACACCCCCACACATGCACACAAACCGATGCATGCATACACACATACATGTTTACTCACAGACACATAGACACACCATACACATGCAGACACACACGTACACTATCCCCCAGGCCATACTCTCCATCACTCAGAGTTATGGTAGCTACACACGGTGCCTTCCAGAGCAGCCAGAGACTCATCCCCATAGACCTGTCGCCTACATGGTTCAATGCCTCATTTTCAATTGTTTCTCAGACCCTCATAAATCACCTTTGAGTGTGTGTGTGTGTGTGTGTGTGTGTGTCTGTATGTTGTGACCTCTGTTTGCACATTAGCAGAGTGGACTTGGACAACTTGACCCCCAAATATGCACCTCCCATGTTCCTCCTCATCTATACCATTCAGCCTTGCATGGCCTGCTGTACATCAAAGCCAGAAATCCACATCCACCCTTCCTACTACTGAGCACCTCACTGCTATGGGCTTCTCGTTAAGACACTTAGAGAAGAAAAACATCACTTTCAGGACTCGCTCCATTCCTATTTTCTCTTCAGGCCAGTGCCTGCCAGCTGCGTTCTGTCTAAATACCATAAGCTCTGGCAGAGCTCTGACTTTTAGAGATGGAGCAAAAATACAGGTCAAATACTCAGTTAATGACACTGAATGCTAGGTAACTCCAAGTTCCATAGCTGTCTATGATGTTGCCATGGCAATGTCGCAAATCACTATGGTGCCTGTCTGGTGCTAATCAAAGGGATTATCACCTGCCTTCAGAAGGTGGGTCTCGTTCTTGCCAAAGTCAGAGGTTATCATTCAGCCTAGACTTTTCCTCTTCTATCTTTCTGTCACTCCTGTTCCTCAATCCCCTTATTTTCCCCCTTCACATTGTTGGGGCATAAAGAGGTTGTCAGGGTGGTGAAAAATGTTTTTCCCTCATCAGATATCACAGCAGTGATTGCAGACCAGAAGGAAAATAATGAATGGGTAGAGGAGAGATGTTGAGCTTGCTGTCAGTGGTGAACAACTGGCCATTCCACTCCTCAAGTCTTCATCAAAGATGAAGGCTTTTCCTGACTTTGTTGGTGTGTATTATACAACAGATTTATTTAGATAGATCTCTTACAGTTATATCATTTAAAAGGCTGACAACATTAATTAGCCCCTTGTGGTTTTGTAGAACTGTATTTACTTTGTTACTTTAAAAGAGGTTAGCAAGAGTTGCTGAAACATCTCATAGGATGAATGTAAATATTTGAAGAGTACTGAGTTTCCTGGCAGAGGTGTTATTATCTTGGTCTCTGGGGCAGACATCACTGTGCTGTGGCTGTGTAACTTGTTTTTGGTGCCTGCAATAAAGGAGGATATTGTTTTCCATTGTAATGCAAATGCGAGAAAGGCGTAAAATGCTGAGTGGGCTTTCTAAACTGCAGGTAAACTTTTGCTGTGAAAGGTGTTCTCACTTTTGTATGTTGTTGAATAACTGCACTCCACTTATATTGTTAGACCAATTGGCACTACAGCTTTCTCACACACTTAGGTGTGTTTAGACATTTACTTTGTGTCCTGTAGAGCAGAATGTGGCAAAACATTTAATCGTCGTCAAACAAAACATCCAAGCCTATCCAGTTTGTGAAAGTACAGTTAAGCATTGATGTACAGTTTTGGAAGATGATGATTAATATAAAACTAAGGCTTGAGAGGAGATGCCACCTATTTTTTGAACAGACTTAAATCGACATTATAGTTTGTTGGTAGAGACTCATGTTCCACCCCCTGTCACTTTGGCAGTCTTTTCATATTCTTTGATCTGAATGTGATGTGATGTTATAACAAAGCCACATTCAGTTTTTGATTAACACATATTCAATTTTGAGTCTACACGAACTGCAAATGATTCCTAGTAAAGGCTTGACTGAATGTGTGAATGATTACTTTCTCAATTAGAGAATTTGAAAAATCAGAATTACAGTGAGTGTATTTTTATAACCACACAAGTGAAGCCACAAATCCTTTTCTATGTGGGCGAGTATGATGGTGTAAAATACTCTAGGTCTATTTAGCTAACTTCTTTGTTTGTCCTGATAAAGATTGGCATAATTATGAAATTTCCCTGATCCATCTTTTAAGCAACTAATTCCCTCCTAACTCCCACCAGCTTGACTGTCGTGCAAAAATCCACAAAATGTCAGGCATAATTTTGGGCCTCCAAGCCTTGGTGGGTCCTCATCTATAAATTACTCTAATCTGATTACAACATTCAAAAGGCTATTGTCACTGGAGCAAACAAATTTGGGATTGTTGAGACGAGAGGAGGCGAGCTGTGCTGTCTTCAAACATTGGCTTGAAACGGAAAAGGAGAGAGGGGAGCCAGGCTGGAGAGTTAAACAGAGAGACTATGCTAGGATAATCCCTTGGCTGTCTTAATAGGGAGATGCTTCGCAGTTGCCACTGTACTGTACCATTTCTGTCACATAGGAAAAAGAAAAGCAATGAAAATGATGCATGGTCAGGTGACTTGGTTGCGGCTGGCCCTGTCTATCTTCAGTTTGGAGAGGGATAATAACAGGCGAGATTGCTGCCAGCATGCAGTCTTCCTCACAGGGAATCAGCTCACTTTGTGGCAGCAACACACAATCAGGATGCATGTTTTCCACCTGCTGTGGCATGATGGGAAATAATGCAAATGCTTTTGGCAACTGTGTTATTGGATGCTCTGTTTCAGTAAGCCTTGTAACCCAAGTCACTAAGGATTCTCCCACCCAGAGAGAGTATATAGCTTTCCATGTGGTGTGGAGAAAGGCATGGTGGGGCAATTTCCAATTGGTTGTATTGAGCATATCTGCAGGGAAGGTCATAGAAGGGGCGAGCTTAGGCAGTAGTAACCCGGGGTGCTTCCCTAACACTCTCTTTCCCCATTTCTCCAGCAACAAATCCTCTGAGTACTGCTGGCTTTAGTGGGTCTAGGGTGTGAGCTAAGTGATTGATTGTCAGGTAGAAATCCCATTCTTTAAACAGCCAAAGTTAGCCATCAATCATTGTCTGTCCTGCAGGGAAGGCACTGACTATGTTGAAGACATTCATTCTCTCTCTCTCTCTCTCTCTCTCTCTCTCTCTCTCTCTCTCTCTCTCTCTCTCTCTCTCTCACACACACACTCACACACACACACACACACACACACACACACACACACACACACACACACACACACTTTCTGTTTCTGTCCTGTGGTGTCCAGGTCCACTGCTCAATCAGTCAAAGGTCTATCACACACACACGTGCACACAGTGTTTTTGGATGGACTGCTTTGTGTCTATGTATTGAGGGGATAAAGTAACAGAACTTATTCCATGTTGTGGAGACACAAAGAGTACAAAGTAAGCTTTGACAGACAGAATGAATATGAGTATGCCACAATAAATTAAACTTGAAGGCTCACACAGAATGCACATGTCCCACTGTCATATGAATAAGAACAAAATTATGCTTGAGTCTGCCATTCAGAATGCTAACTCTTTATTAAGCTCGCTCACATATACTTGATTCACATACTTAAAAATGTAGTCTTTCTATTGGCAGAAAATATTGATGAACACAGCAAATGGAACAATGATTTAGGGTCATATGTATGTGGGGACCTCAAGATTTTTATTATGGCACTATATTTTGCTATTGATTAAATAACATTTATTTGAGCTACAGTGTAACGTGCACTAAATCCTTGAGTGAAATTACTCACAGTAATGTGTCCGCCGTGATAGAAAATCAATACTCAAAGGGGGAAAAAGAACTGCCGCAGCTAATGGTAACTTTTTTTAAATTTAAATGATAAATGCTGCAAAACCACTGTCTTCATTAAATTCATTTACGGCTTTTCACAACATTCAGCTTTTCTGAATTATGACTGTTATTCCCGTTTGAAGCAATAGACTAGATACCTAGTTGGGGCACAAAGGTGTCAGACATATTTCCATTCTAAATTAATTTGCGCTGGAAGCAACAGCCGTCTGTGTAACGGGAATAAAAATGTCTGCCCTGCCTTGAAATCAATCATCTTCAAAGGCAAGGAAGGATATTTCCAGAGCGCCCTGGCGGTCTGATATAGGCCATAAACAGTGCATGGTACAGTGTGTGTAGCCATGTATGTGTGCGCTTGTCCAAGTGTGTATTTACAATATTTAGCAAGGCTTCTAAATAATTAAAACCAGTAAAGGGGAAACTAATGGCTCCTGCATTTTACTGGGCTCTATCATGACAAGACAACCAACCCTGAATAACAACCCTGTCAGTATTCATTCTGCTGTGCCTGTAGATGTGTATGTTCATAATGGGACATGCATAGATCCAGAACACATGACATTTATTCAGAGAATGGGCTCTACACATCGGCCCTGATATTGTCCAAATCCAAAGTGACCCATTGCATTCTCAATGAAACCGGACTTCTTATCAAACCCGTCCTCTCACTCTATGCCCTATCACCATACTGGACTGCTTTTTGAGAAGTGCTGCAACCACTGGTCATCTCTCTTTGAGATGATTAAATCTTTGTTGTGCTGCCTTGATAACCCCAAATGCCAGCCACATTCTCATTGCCCTTCATCCAGTGGGCCACCCTCTTTGTCTTGCTCCAGCAAGCTTTCTTTTGGGACCTCTGGCTATCCCTTTATGGCCCCTATCAGCCTCACACACTTGCAGACGCAATATTGACTTGGCCTGAGCCCTGATAACATCTCCATTTAATCCACAACCGCTCAATCTGAGAGGGGGGTTGAGTAGATGAGAGAGCGAGAGAGAGTAAATGCTGACACATCTCTAGCATGACACTGTTTTCCATTATTAGGTCATTTTACTATGCCACAGCAGGATGGATAATTTTCTACTACTTTTTGAATAATATTTTTCTGATGTCTACTCATTTAAAGGCACAAAACAATAAGATATTTTTGGTAGTATTACAGGCATTGGAGAGATATTTGCTTATGGCATATTCAAATTTAATAGACTGCCCACCAAATTTTTCAAATTCATTAAACTGAAAAAGCCTGTTGGCAGGTACAGTAAGTTGATTTTCCTTCTAAGTCAAAATGACATTGCTGTGATGTGTCAGACACACTGCCAGCAGTGTGCTTGGTCATGTTGTATTCATAACAGTAGATTTGGCATGGAGGACATCAAAGATGTAAAACTGAAATTTGAAATCCTCCATCTTTCCATACATTTTCATCACTGGTAGCTACACCTTACAAGCCTGGTTACAGCCTGGGAACTGTTGTCTTTATGCGGAAAGGCAATTGTATCCCTGTGTGGGTTCAATCACAGTCAATTGTGTCCTAATTACTGTTGATTTAGTTGGTACTTATTCATAGTC
Organism: Centroberyx gerrardi; assembly: GCF_048128805.1. Lineage (NCBI taxonomy): Eukaryota > Metazoa > Chordata > Actinopteri > Beryciformes > Berycidae > Centroberyx > Centroberyx gerrardi. Next base: position 13,541,842 of record NC_135999.1, on the reverse strand, counting down.
TCTTATATGATTAAGCAGCAATAACAAGACCCGTTGTACTCTAATCTGATTGATAATGTATGAGCCTCCCTACCATGTATGGGCTTCTTGACTGAACACCATTGAAAGCACAAACATATTTCAGTCGTCTTAAAAACTGAAAAATAACTAGATGTCACTCAGTAGAGCGCATATGTATGCAATTGTCAAGATATGCCAGTTATACATGTTGGATTTTCACCAAAAGTTCATATTTCCTTCCATTACCAACTTGTTTCACTTCAGGAGATGCACTCATATCCATGGCTGTACCTGAAATGGGACATGAGAGATGCCTGTTCAAATAGCAACCTTGTTTTTATCTTTACCACCATGCATTTTTGAGTTTATCCAATGGTGTTTCAAAGGGTTTTATGAGCCCAAGGATGGTAAAATGTTCTCAACCCATAGAAGACCATGTAATCCTTCAATTTAAGTGAAAACGTTAAAATAACCAAAGCTGGAGTTAAGAGGTTACGAGGTCATTTTGGTGATTTAGCTCTTACTCTTTTCCCTGTGCAAACCTTTGGTGAATCAGGGCCACACTCCATAATACTCTTTTGAGTCTTATACAGCGTGATCATACAGTCATTTTGGTCAATTTATTCTGTGGTTGATAGAGTGATATAGTGGTCTTGATCCATAGAAATACATTGTTTGTTATTAATGAAAAAGTGTCGCCCTTTGTCATGAAAAGGACATGATGGTGAACTGACAGCAGCAGCTCCTTTGTGAAGACAGAAAGGGATCGAGGGATATGGTCACCATATTTCTGAATCTGATATATACAGATCATGGTCAGGCTGTTTTGTGATGTGTCTTATGACATTGTGCTTCTCTACCATTTGAATTAAATGCGGACAGCTGGCATCACAAAATACAAGGACGAAATATTCATCTACTGTAGGCTACTCAGCAAAACAGGAAGGGCTGCAGACCTCTTTCCCAAGCAATCGTCTATGGAAGTCGTATGAATAATGCAGTGTGCACGAGGATGGGGAGGTGAATAGAAGACCCCGGTTTGAGCTTTATACATAGAGCATTTGACACCAGAGTGAACATGGGCTGACTGTAGATCTTTGGTGTGCCAAACACATCCTTCAGTTGTGTGTGCTTGTGGGCCTGGCAGGGAGCATTTTCTTGATTTTCAGCTAGCCGGGCTGGATTGAGAATTACAGAGCATGCTGGTGCTAAATTTGTGCTATGGTACCAAATTAAATGTGCTCCCATTTTGACTGAGGAATGACCTTAACTTTTGATTGATACTGCTCTTTTCTACAACATATAGTACAATTAGATTTGGGATTTTTTTGTGTAGTAAGCATTTCTGCTCTCCATTGTTTCAGTTAACCCATGTCCCTGTTGAGAGTAATATTTAAGTGAGCCATATATTTTGACCATAGGCACTGGAAGCCCCGCAGCCTCTCAGATTAGGGATTCCTCTCACTTGCCTGGTAATTACATGCTGATTTGAACTGTTGTTTTTGAAGAGCTAGCCATTCTTAATGAGGCCTAAGCCAATGCCTTAAAGCTTTCAATTGGAGTTCAATCCCTCCTCACTTAACACATTTGCTCCCTCAATTGAAATTCAGATCACTGATACTGTATATTACTTACTTCTTTTATTTTCTCAGTTGTAGCTACCAAATAGAACTTTAGTTATACAAGTGGACCTATATATTTATAGAAGGTTCCATGTATGCTTCAGGAGAAAACGCCATAAACCTCTAATGTAGTATTATATTTTTAACTGTATGAATTACGGTAAACACATAGGATAAATTAAAATAAGAGGCTTCAATAACTAACACTACAGGACTCATCTGCATGTCAACCTGTCAGTGTGGAGTGTCCCATGTGGGACAAACAAAACGAATGTTGAGAGTTAGAATAGCAATACACAAAGCTGCAGCACCAACAGGGAATACTCCATTTAAGAATTCACGTTATTATTTTGGTATATTTGTGCACATGATTAAGTCTTTGATGAATGTAGAAACTAGATCCAAGGCTAATATTTGATGTCACGCTTATGTAAAGGCTGGCGTTGACAATGAATGGAAAGCGAACCTTGTACTCATGCAATGGTAGTCAGCCTGTAGTAGTAGTAGTAGTAGTAGTAGTAGTAGTAAAAATAATAGTAATTTTTTTTTATTTTTATGGAGCACTTTTCTAAAAATTGACAAAGTGCTTTACAGTCAAACAGAACAAAAACAAAAACAGCATGAAAACAATATAAGAACAGTTACTGAAGTAAGAACAATAAAAACAATAGTAATATAATAAAAGTTAAGAGAAGGCAATATAAGACAGTTACAGAAGTAAGAACAATAAAACAATATCTAATCAAAAATCAATAAAAGGCAAGCTTATAAAAATAGGTCTTCAAAAGAGACTTAAAAGATGATGCAGACTTCATGTTGAGTGGCAAGTGGAGTTTAGGGCTCTGACTGCAAAAAGCCCAGTCTCCCTTTGACCTCAGTCTGTGTGTGTGTGTGTGTGTGTGCGTGAGAAATTGCACTGAATACAAAAACCCCCAAACAAAACAAGAAAATGCAGAGCAAACACTGATTTTAGTAGTGCTAGAATGAACCAGAAAATGTACCCTTTTCCTCCCAAGTCATCTGTGTTAACAGTTGAGAGTAATTTATGTAGCATGATGATCTGTGTGAAATTAGTTAGATTACATGATAGATGGATGGATGGATGGATAGATGGATAGATATAGATGCCATGCTTTGTGATTTCCTTTGGTCCAGTTTGGAGTTCCCTGTGTCAAATCCTGCCTTATAGACAGTTGACTGTTAAGTTTTGCGTCAAAAGGTGCAGTGAGGGGGAAATAATGCTTTATGCCAGTACTAGAGCAACTACTCACAGGGCCAATATAAACTAGTGCCAGGGGTTGTTATCACAACAAATTAAATAGTTTTCTGAGAAAACCCTGCATTGGCTACCCTTAAGTACTGTAACGTGAGTAGTTGTAAGTCATTACTCCCCACTGCTATGGGTTTGTCTTAACAGTAATGACTCCATAAAACTCAAGTATTTTAAGCATTGTGAAGCACTAAGGCTTGCAGGTAGTGCATGCCCAGTAGTCATGATTACTGTGGCGCTACTTGTTCTCCACTTGGACCTGCGGTTCCTCTGAGATTATTTGATGCCTTCAGGCAACTCATCTGCTCTCATCTACTCTTCTCTTCTGCTAAGTTTGCAGGTAATAACAACAAGAGAGTCCCAAAACCCAATGCAACTACTCACAGCATGTATAGACTCAGTCGCGCAAATAACTTGCACATGCATGCACACACACACACACACACACACACACACACACACACACACAATCATTGTCTCCAGATATCAAGTCAAAAGCACCCGGAGAGTCAATTACAACAGTTTGTAGAATTGAAGATCAAGGAGGAAACTAAGGGGTGGAGGAATCTCAAAGCAAAGCAGATTTCTAACTTTGTAACAGGGGAAAATTGTCAACAGCCCTCTTGTGTAAATGTTATTTCATGGTTGCCCCATTTTCACCATCCATATCCTTGTTTTGAAAGGGTCTTGGCTCACTTAAATATTACTCTTGACAAAACAGACTGACAACATACGATTGAATGATTGAAGTCATTGAATGACAACTATCTTTTATTATATGTGGTAGGGCAAACATATTGAATTGATCATCATCTTTTTTTTTTATATTAGTTTTCATTTGCTAAAAAAACAAACAAAAAAACAAGCCGTGACATGAGACTTTAAGAGGCAATGACTACAGCAGAAATGAAAGTTGAGATAAAGTTAGAAATGTCTTAGAGAGCAGCGGCCCCCCAAGTGCTTCATCAATTATAGAGTTGGCCGATGCAGCTTGAGGTACAGCAGCCAGTGAAGCAGCAAGAGCAATAGGAGACAGCTTTCCCACTGTCCCACGATCCACTGCGCCCATTATCTAGAGCCACAGAGGTTAACGACGCTAAAACTACAGCACAAGCCATTATTATTCAATTAATGTGGTCTGCTGTGACACTGCTGTTGGCTGTAGTGTTTGTTTAAGGCTGTGAAAGTGTATCATTGAAAATCAATTAGATTTGGTGATAAGAACAGCAAGGGTGTCTGTTCAATTGTGTACCCCTACATCATTGTCTAGGTACATTAGTAGTCAGTGTGGTTGGGACGTTTTGTTAATTCAAGAACATGACCCAATGATGTTGGACTCTTTAAGCCTCTGTATCTCAATATACTTTTTAATTCCATTAAATACCCACTAGGCATGTTACTCTTGGCTTTCCAGAAGAATGCACAAAAGTCACAGATAGTGTCTTAGATTTTATACCCAAGGGTTTTTTTTTGTGCTTTTTTTGGCTTTGGGATCTTGGAACAGATCTGCCCGTGGAAGCAGGTACTTTTGTAGGTTATAGCTTTTGAACATAGCAGGACAATGGGAGATTTTATTATTTTTTCTTTTCCCTTTTCAGAGGGAGAGGATATTAGTCGTGCTGTGTGTCAGTCATGCAGCTTCTCTGGAGGTGGTGGCTTGAGAAGTACTGAAGGTCAAGGGCATTTTGTTTTTGAAACAAGGCTAACTGCCTTCCTGGACCTTTAGAGTAAAAGAGCCTGAGGTATTGACAGCAGGATGTACTATCGACCTTTCTGTTAAATTGGTATTGTACATGTTGTTACGTTAGGCATAAACGTTATCTATGCTTTCACACAAGCCAAATTCAGGTCAGTCAGTCAGTCAGGTAACGCTTAGTGAGATGTCGCCTCGTGAGATGGCCTCTAGAGGGTGTCTTTGACTAAGAGATAGCCTCTCGCCTATGGGCTAAATGCCACTACACTGCAACTAAATACGGTTGTCAGTCCTCATTGGAGTGCTTAATCCTGTTAAGTTCACACAGTTCGGTTATTAAGGAGAAAACCGCATTCTACATCCGAACTAACTCCATGAAAATTCAGGTATTGAGTACTGAATTTGAGAGCAGATTCGGTTAGTCCGAGTAGTGTGTACCAGAACCGGACTGGACAACGTGACGTAAGGCGCAACACTCGTTACGTTACGTAACATTATCACTGTTAATTTGAAAGAGACGGAGGTAAGTGTTGTGAGACATTCTCAGATTTTCTATCCAGTCTGTTTCCTCAACATTGCTGTTGTTCCTACCAGTTCTGTGGTCTCGGCCCGGCCCAAATGTTGCGGTTAAAAGTATAAAGTCCATACGGTGGAAAAAGAATATGATGCCGCTGTCAGTGGCGGTTTATTAAGATCTTATGGATACTCTGGTTACTGGTGTTACTGGTGTCAAGTAAACCGAAAATACACAAGTAAAATACAGGCAATGGTAGCCGCCATATTGGTCAGAAGTAAACGTTACAATGGTTACAGACATTATTTACAGCCATTGCGAGATCGGAGGAGTGGAGTGACGGTTGTCACTATTTATTTTACTAGTTTGCACCGAGCCCCACTCTCTTCCATTAATTTACATACATCCACATCTTCCGTTGCCCTATAAACTTTAGCGTTAGGTAACGTTGTTACCTGTGGTATTTAAGTGACGCTAGTGGAATTATTTAACTGATAACCGTCAGTGCATTAAATTGAATTGAACACACACGCCGTGGGTCTGTACAGGATCTGTGCTTGTTAGATATCAAATTTTAACATCCACGAAACCCAGATTTGTCACAGTTTGGGACATCTCAATTGAAATATTCTAATTGCATACATCGTTAATTGGACAAAAGATAGAACTGTACTTACCTGCCTGAAATAGTTATCAATTAAAGAAAACTTTCTGTGTCACAATAAACCATCCGTCTAAAAAATTTAGCTGCACAAAAGTTAAGGGAAAGTGAGAACAGATGAAGTATTGTTATTTTTCTTAACTTGTGGAGTTTTCAACCCTCCTGCTGTGCAAGCACTGCAGTACTCCCCCAGTAAGGTGGTGTTTTCTGTGTCGCCTGTGTGAGTCTCCTGATCAAAGCTTCAGCAGAATGAGACTCAACGCAGCAGGGTCAGATCCTCTCTCCCCCGCTCTAACAAAACTGAGAATGTGAGGAAATAACTTTGCACTAGGAGTTACTCTCCAGTAGGTAGAAAGAGATTATAACATAACACGAATGCTGGATACTAGAAGACTTTCAAATCTTTGAAATTGAAAATATGCTGCTTTGAAAATATGTATATGTGTATGCTTGTTTGTGGGCGTGTGTGCACATACAGTATGTGGATTTTATGACATGTTACGGGACATAAGACATTGCTTTATTTAGGCTAGTGTGTACTGGCTAATATTATTGAGTTCCTTGACCTTATTCTCTTGATTTCTTGCCTGATTCCATTATAAATCTTTGATGATAGATCCTTTGTTAGAAAGTAATTGTGTTTTGTGCATGTTGGCCCTGTTTAGAGGGTCACTTTGAGGCAGCAGATTGCATTTAACACAAACAAAGACAATAATCTCGGCAAAACTCATTAAAAATAGGCTCTAAATAGGCCTGATAAATGAGAACTATGCTTTATATCACACAAATACGTCTGTTGAGGTGGAGTTTGACAGATTCATAAATCAGTGTGGCTAATTCAATCTAGGTTAGAAAAGTTATGGGATTGAAATGAGACAGCTTCTTCGAGAAACCACCCTTCATTTGAACTGCTTGAGAGTGGTGGGACTACTGCTCTCTAGTTATTAGGATGCTATGAAAAGCAAAAATGACTGCAGGAAATGTTCTTTTTCATTTGCATCACAGCTTCTAGAAGGATGATTTCAAATTTTTCCACCCTGTTGGCTTTTCCTTGGCATGAAGTGGAAGATACCAGATATTTCCCTCAAGTCCATTACAGTTTTTACTATGAGAAAAATATAATCCAGATACCAACATTCACAACAATTCCTATAAAAGTGATTGGGCTGTCTCAGTTGTGTCTTCTCAGAAAGCTTTTAACCCTGGTGATTAGCCTCTGTCAGCTCCCTCAAGTCCTCCTGTGACACCTCTTTGGACTTTTTTATCGCAGCCATTTTTTGCTTTTCATTCTGGACGCTGGGAGGAAATCATCATTAGCTCTAGTCTTATCTGCTCTTTATTTTACCCCTGTGATGAGCCTTGTCGCTGGGATTTGCCTGATAATGATTGGTGCAGCAGTGTTAGCTTAATGGCTTCTCTTTATCTTCAAAGGCTTTGATTCCTCATTGTTGTTGCTTAGCAGACAATTAAAGGGTAAAGGCCTTATTGGTTGATGGATTTCTGTGAGTGATTTTTTTTTGTTTTTTTTAAGTACACTGCTGAGCTGCAGCCCTGACTATAAAACAAACTGTATGTGGCACAAACTGTGACTTTAAGTAACTTGGTGTGTTTACTTTATGTTATCTTGTTTTTATATATTTTGAAGATATATAATTACTGGAAACTTTATTGGTTACATTAAAGGTCCTATATCGTGTAAAACTGGGTTTCCCTTGCCTCTAGGATGTGCTATCTAATTCAACAACTTGCAGCAGCAGAAACTAATCTTTCTCAGTTAAGTAACAATATAACGTTAATATACATATTTATTGTATTGTGTATAGGGATGTCAGTTTCGGTTAATTTTGCTTTCGATAGGCCGACACCCATTAACCGGTAACTAACCGGTTAATTTTTAAGAAAAAACGCGAAATGACGTGAAATACAAGAAAGTGGCGCTTTCCTTTTAGTCTGGCGCTCCATTGACTCAACTAGTGCAGTGCAACGTGTCGCGTGTCCAAATTGCACCAAATCCGACACGTCCTTGGTCCCCAGCAACGGACAAATGGTTCTTGAGATATGCGACACACACACTCACACACACAACCCTCAACAGACAGACTCACAGACAGACTCACAGACAGACAGAGATTCCTTGCTTTAGTAGATAGATGAGCTTTGGCACCACATTTCGAAGCGCTGTCCATTTGCTGTTATTTGCATATAAATATCTGCACTTGTTATGCATGCCGCGGCGTAGCCCGTTTTAATATTAAGTGCTGACTCCGCCCACCCGGGCCAGTTTCGGCGTACGCCGGTAGCAATTACAAGTGGACCCTATCCTACAGTCCCTGCTCTCAGCGGAGGGAGGGGGGCTACGCTGTTTGTGGGAAGCGCTGTGATCATCAGACCTCTCTGGATTAGACAAGCAAGTAGAGAAAACCGGCATCAGCCGAACCAATTTATTGCCAAATGCTTTGGGATTCAACACATTAACATTGCATCCCATGGTCAGAAAAAGTCGCCAAATTTGTCGCTAGTCGCTTTTGAGAAATAAAGTCGCCAGGGGGGTCTGAAAAGTCGCTAAGTCTAGCAACAAAGTCGCCAAGTTGGCAACACTGGTGTATGCAAATTAACCTATAGACCGACATGTGTAACCGGTCAAAAATATTCTCGGTGGTTAACCGATTAACGGTTAACCATTGACATCCCTAATTGTGTATACTGTATATATTTTCAGGAATCTCTTCTTTCTTTTCTTATTTGTCTCTGACATTTGATATTTAAATTCAATTTGTAAAGCTTGATTGCTGCTTGTTTGTCTGTCTAAATGTCTGTATATTGCACTGCACCAACCTCACCAAGTCAAATTCCTAGTATGTGAAAATGTACCTGGCGAAAATAAATCTGATTCTGATACACACAATATTTTGTTATCAAGCAGCCTGGTAACTTTGTAGCCAGGAATAGCTGAGTTAACCTGTGGAGGCAAAGAGTTCACTCCCTAATGTTCTAAATATAGCCAGGGCAAACGTTAGCTAACGCAGTCTAGCGTATTTTTTTTCTAATATAATCTAATCTAACCTTATGTTAAACTACCATTAGGCCATAACATTGTTAATTGCTGCTACGTTGCAGCAACGTTGGGGTATTAATTAATTAAAGATTCGTTGTCCACATTTAACAGAAGTGAACTCACTTGACTACCTACCAGTTCATCAAGTTGTGGAATGACAACCACAATACTCCGACATTAACTTTATACAAGTAAGATAGACATACTACAGGGAGAAGATTAAAGTCACATGCAGGGCTGGGTACCGAACTTCGATACTTTTATGGCACCGACCGAATTACGTCGGTACTACCAAGTACCGATTCACGTAAAATCAATCGGTGCCAAATTTCGGTACCTGAGAGCACATCTGGGTGAGAGAGTAGAGAGAAAGAGAGAGAGCAAGACTACGAGAGCGAGACTACAAGAGCGAGATTACGTCACCCCTGCAGCTTGTTGATTGTTGTCAGGGCAATGGCGAGCCGAAAGCGGTCCCAAGTGTGGTTACACTTTTCAAAACTTGACGCAGACAACGCTCGCTGCAATATTTGTGATGCGAAATGCAAAGCTGGCCATGGCAACACGTCTAACCTGAGGAAATGCCTGGTCAAACACAAAATATTTCTAAAAGCTGAAGAGTGTAGCCTACCGTATTTGATAGCCTGAAAGCCAAGTCCCCCGCAGCAGCCGCAGCTAACGTTAGCCTGCAGCCAGCGCCGAAGAAGTTGAACCCTCCATGGACGACGAAACTTCAAGTGAGGCATCGACAACTTCATCGACATGTTCAGGTAATTAATTAGCTAGTTGGATAAGTTGTTGTTGGAGATAACTGGGCTTTTTTCATTGTCTTGGCTGACAGCTTAGCATTTTTACTAGCGTTATCATTATCATCAGCTCGTGAGTCGTGTTGTTTACACTCTTGCTTTCATTGACAGGTCACCCTGTCCCACTCTCAACCCGCCCTCATGTCACAGTGAGAGCCGCAGAGGTTACACCCTTCACCCTGGCGCAGAAGATGTCGTTACCCTGCCAGAGAGTCAGTGAGTGCCACAGGGCAGTGACCGCGTTCATTGTTAACCTCGCTGTTACGACTCCTAGATCTTGGGAAGGATATCACATGTGCTTCCTCCGAGACACACACAACAGCGTTCTCACGCTATGCCCTGGTGGTGACAGACTGTGACAGGTTGGAGGTTGTAGGGACGGGTTTGGGAGGGGAGAGGGAGGTAGGGAGGGGTTTTATTTTGTGTGGTGTGTAAAATGTTCTAAATAAATAACAATGTTCTAAATAAATAACAATGTTGAAATTGAGAAGTTTGGACTTATCTTTTACAACTGAAATGACATTTTTGTTATTACAGAGAGAGTAAAGTACTGAAAAAAGTATCGTTCAGGAACCGGTATTGAAGTCAAGGTATCGGTACCGGTATCGAAAATTTTTGAACGATACCCAGCCCTAGTCACATGTGACATGTAGAAGCAAGTCGATGCAAGCAGCAAACATAATAATCAGCAGCTTAGGGCTGGGCGATATGGCCTAAAAATAAAATCTCAGATTTTTTCACACCTACACCCGATTTACGATTTTAATTGATTTTTTTTTCTTAAAAACAAACTAAGTGTTTGAAAAACATATGAAACACCAGCGCATCTGTAATGTCTTTCCACCGGGGCTCCTTCTTGTCATATGGGATGCCGCTAATGTTACCTGCTTTTTAGCAGCCATTTGGGGGCTGCTGCTAGCTCGTGCATCTCGCAGTGCCACACACTTCTCCCAGTCAGCTGCTGCCTCTGTCGGAGATGCTGGAATACATTTGTCGCGCTGCTACCTTTAGTTGCCACAGACTTTAGACAAACTTTACAACGGACAGTGCTTCGCTCGACGTCGGACGCTGCAAAACCGAACCACTTCCAAACGAGCTCCTCACCTGTAGAAGCATGTGCTGCCACCTTGATACTGTGTGTGTGTCTGAGGGGAAATCTCGGTGGGCGTTGTAATCAACTGCGGAAGCTCAGGGAAGCGGTGGGGCTTGATTGACAGAGAGCGATCCATGCCGTATTTACCCAGGTTAAAGTGAATCTCGATTTTCATTTTTACACATCGTCCTAAACCATAAATTCGAATTAATTGATAAAATCGATTTATCGCCCAGCCCTACAGCAGATCCACCAAAGCTCCATTACAGCCAAAGACTTTCAGCACCATGGACACTAGTTATTAACCAACAAGAGACGGCAAACATCACTTTTCATCAATTCAGCGAAAACAGAGGAGTTTTAAACTGAAATGGAGGCAATACAGTGGCTAGACCTCCAACATTCACATTGCATTTGGCCTAGCCTACTTAAAAAGACTGAAGGAATTACAAATAGGTATGAATTGCACTCACCAATTTTAAGTCTGCAGTAGTCCACAGCAGGCAGGTATTGACATGAAAATGTAATGCTGTAACGCTAACATATATGACTGAAAGAGAATGAAGAATACTTTACTAGCTACGTTACCTTCGACCTGCGTACCCGGTAACATTATTAACAAACGTTAGGTAACTAGACAAGAGATCGTTTACCTTTGTATGTAATTCTAAAAAAAAAAAGCTTGTATCTTTGTCAAGCTTCGTCCTCTCTGTGATCGAACACTGGTCCACCAATAGAACAATGTCTTTGGTTAAAAAATCTGGTAGATATCGCAGTAAAGACGAAAACACTAGAGGTGTGTCTATTTTTCTCATTGATAAACGCCGCTACTGCTGTGGTGTTTCCCATCTGTGACGACTTCCGCGGCGTAGAACCCGGAAGTGTGAAAAGGGTCAATCGGAGATATAATGCTATATGACAGAAGGCAATCCTAGAATTAAGCAGAACAGACAAACAGTTTATTGGTGGTAATTTAGGATTATTTGATTGTTAAATTGTCACATCAGCCACAGATAGGGGAATTATGATGCAGTATGACAACATGTATGCAAGACTATTGGTGTACATAAACTGAGGCATGCACTAGGCTATGTAGTGGTTATGTTGAAGAAAAACAGGATTTCCCTTACCTCTTTGATTATAAAGGAGTTGGATGTGCTATCTAAACATCGTGAAAGTATCAAAACGCACGGTTGCCAACTAAATCCACACAATCCATATTAGAAAACCGAGCCTCTAAACGAGCCGATTGGACTTCTGTAACTTTGTGGGGTCACAAAGGTTCGCTCATTATCATTTTTATAAGAAATAATAGACTAATAAAGTGGGGTTTTTTTTCAAAGCGGTTGAACGGTTGTCATTGTTTATTAACCGGAGAGTTTTCCCTACCTGTCGCTGCCGGGCTGTGGTGTCTCACGTTTCACTCTCGAAACGGTTAGCCAGTCAGAACAGAGTGGTCATTAATATTAATGAGCCTTAAAGACACAGCAACAGAAACAGCCTGTTCTTGGTCTTGGTCTTGTTTCTCTGGAAAATGAACGTGTAAAAATGGATTCAGAGTGTTTTTGGTACATGACACAACAAACAGCTTTAAATGGACCTCAAGACATAAAATAATACACTGGAAATATGAATATGGGATGTAGAATATGGGACCTTTAAAATGCGGTCTCAAGACTGGTTTGAGTACTACAACATTACACTAGACACCCATGGAGAGCACCCATTTTTGAGAAGCTGGAACTGGTGGACACCAACTGGAACTCACTCAAAGTCACTTAGATCACATCTGCACATTCTAATGTTTAATTAAACAGTTACTGAATCCCTCAATACCTGTCTGCCTCTTTTATTTAGCAAAAGAGTGGCCTGTTATTTTGAATAAACTGGCAACTACATATACTGTATATATGCAGAGTATGGGCTCCTAATTGCTGTTTACTTGCTAATTCTACATTTCAGTTGAAAAAAAAAAGTAGCAGGCATGTGTGCATTTTTCAGAGGGTTTACTTTATGAATTACTTGTAATTTCTAATGAATGACCACACAGGGTACTAACAACATCTTGTTAGGAACAAAGTTGCTTTATAAATGACGGTCCTAATTAGGTAGAGTAGGCAGCTTAATTGGCACTGTGAATACTTGTCATGTCTTAGCGGATGTTAATTGACTTGATATCCTTGATCTGTTGATACCACGGCTCTTGTTTATATAATGTGTGCAGCTACTGTGCTTTCTTCATTTAAGAAATTATAGTCTCTGAGTTCACAATTCGACATGTTATTGAGGACTTGCTTTTATCTAAGCCAAATTGAGGCCATCTGTACGCTTGAAATGGGTCTCATCATTTACTTTCTTGTCAGTGTAGTAGTCTTGGATGTTCTGTGCAATGAGGGAGGAGAATGAGTTGCTGTTTACAGAGAAGGTCTCTGAGACTTTTATTGTATATCATGAGCTGATTTCCCAAAGCATGTAAAGCTGTAAAGTATTGGTGAGCTAAAACCATAAAGAGTTACACTTCTTCATTTTTAATAGTTTTCAGTAATATTTTAAAGCTACACTAAGCGTTTTTTTCTGACCACTAGAGGGTGACAGCAACTGCAACACATTTTGTAAACACACACAGCAAAGCTACCCGGCAACGGAAGCCCTTAAGGACAAACCGTGCATAAAGGCTAATGGCTAAAATAAATATTGCCGGTTACCAGTCTCGCTTTGCCAGATTTTTCTCCCGCTGAAGGTTACATGTCCCACAATGACAAGTGAAGAGGTAGGTAGCAAGTTTACTAGTAAAACGTTTCCTCGCTCGCTTCATCGATTTACTCGGGCAAGATTTGACAACAAACTTTAGGAAAGGTGAGAACAACAACACAGCTGGTCCGCGTGTGTGGCTATTTTTTTATATCAGTACGTCTCACAGAAATCTCCACGTAGCACACGTTAGTTTCAGGATTGGTTACCGGGTCTGAAATGGCTTATTGCAGGTTTAAGATAAGAAGAAACTATTCCTGCCATGTGAGTTTTTTTGTTTAAAAAAAGAGAGAGAAGAGAGAGAGCTGGCCTGCAACAGCCTTTGTTTTGTGCTGCACTGCGCTTCTTAAGTGTTTCCCCATTAGAGCTGTGAGTGAGGTCTGGTAAGCTAGAACTAAGCTCCTCCATGGAGGAGGGACTGGCCTGCGTTCTCTGGCTGACTGGGGAAACCCTCTGGTCCTCCTTCATTAGGACAGTCAGTCAAGAGACTGGCAGGAGGGTTTACAGTCTGGAAAAAGACCCTTACTGTGGCTAACTGCCCCACAGTTGCTCACTCATGGAAAAAGATTTTGTTATGAAAGCTGACTGACTCTGTGTAGCAATGCATAGGTGTAGTGTGTAAAGTGACAAAGAGAGAGAGAAAGACTTGGGTGTGTATTAAAAAGACAGAAAGTAAGAGTGTGAGTCTGAAAGAAAGTTAAAAGAATAAGTTGTTTTTGATGCTCCAGTTTAATGAGAAGCTCCCTGGGCTTGTTGCCTACTCCATGCTTAACAGGGGCTCTATCGATCTCCAATTGTTTGATGCCTTTTTTCACACGTGCGTGTGTTTGTGTGTACGTGTACATGCTCCTGTGTGTATGCATGCGCGTTTTAAACCCATTGTCCTACAGATGAAATGTGTAGTCATTGCAAGATCAGGTGAGTGTGATCTGATAGTAATGCTGCTTCTGCACACACCCAAATAAAAGCTGACCTTTTGCCTGCTACATGACAATACAGTATGATGTAAGTTTGCATGAGGGAAAGCTATGCATTCTTGGGAATGCATGCATACTGTTTCTCCATTACTGTTTGAATTTGTGTATGCGTGACTGTATGTCTGTATATGCAGCCATGCTGAATATGTGTATGTGTATATAATAACTGGTTTCAAGTCTATATCTTGGTATAGAACACTTTTTAAGGTATAGTCACATAACCGCCATTGTCTTTCAGATGACATATTCAGACCCCACTGTTTAGAGGTGTTTCATAATTAACTGAAATATCAAGCCTTGACCTTTCAGTATATCGGATTTATTTTTTTCTAACAAAGTAATTAAGTGTCTGTAGATGTGTTCCACTCCATCACACACACCTTACTGCTAATGAAAAGCTAGCAACATACCGTTCACAACTTAAGGCTACTGGCTAACCCTGGTTCTCTGATAACATAGTGACGTACCTATAGATAGAATTTGATTAGTGTCATCATGATCGCCATGGCCATATTGTTGACATAGCGCTGCAGCTGTCAACAAGTGGCAGCCTACAGTAGGTGACAGCAGCACTAATAGGAAGCTAGCCACCGTTAGAGTTATGTATTGCCTATTACCGTTTCTATTGCATTAGGATGTATTACATAATAGCGATGGTGTCCTGCGTTATACACGGCTGCAGTAATAACAGCAATAAAACCCCGGGGTTAGTTTTTATGCCATCCCTACCGTCCGCAGATGTGAAGGGAAAGAGACTGAGGATCTAAGCCAGCGCGGGAGAGATGTGTGGATAGCTAAGAGAAACAGGCGAAACTTTCAGCCAGGTCCTCAGCAAATATGTCTGTTCCAGTAACTGAGAGTCTTCAGACAGTCTGTGAAGACAGCTGTTAAAGCTTGATGGTGGTGACGTTGGGGGCATAGGCGAGGTGTTGAAACACAATGCAGTGTTGAAACATCAAACTCATTCAGTGTTGAAACATCAAACTCCTTCAAACTCATTCTTAAAACCTTGTGGGGGACAGATGAAATTGCTGATGCCATTGAAGCCATCAGGCTTGGTGGTGTTAATAGAATATTGTTACCCGCCCCTTCAGCACAGTGGCCCAATATGAGACAGAACCTAGGTTTATCTGTCTTTATTATTCTGGTCTGCATAGGCTCTAGGCAGTTTGCATAGTCAATAGGCAGCTAGGAAGCTTCACCCCTGATTAAAGCTGCTTACATGCATTTGTTGAACACTCTCAGGGGTAGAAAGAGCCGGAATGACACCATTATGTACTCGTAGCCTAGACCTTGACAGCCTAGACCTTGACCACCTCCCCACCCCCCGGTGAATAACGGTTATGTCAGTACATAAGAAAGAGTAGCCATGGATGAACTCTGTATGCGGGCCATCTCTGGTCTGCAAGTGAGGGTGTTCTTTGGGTCTATGCCTGCCATCATTGTGCTTGAGGTGCCCTCTAGTGGTAATGCAGGGAATCATGCGGCCACGGCAAACTACTGTTTGTTTCCCCATGTCTTAAAGGGTTTAGGGTTTTCACCTTGGGGTTCCCAACTGCTCTGCCGCTGGGTTCCTGGAGAAAAAACTGAATTAATTCCAAACATGCATAATTAACCGTGTGCTAGTTAGCAGGTGTAAGCTGCTAAGCTAGCAAGGGTACGCTTGCTTTGATGCGATAGCTGTGTGAGATGGCTAATTAGCAAGGTTGAGCTAGCAGATATAAGCCGCTAGCACCACTATTGAATGTCTGCTTTAACCCACTGACAGCTAATTTAAAAAAGATGTTTCTTAGCAAAAACGACTTACTCAGCACTGATTTTGACAGGAGAAACTGTAGTCCTGTGCACGGCAACAGAGTCCTTGGCGGCTTGTCTGTTAGTGCTGAGAAGAGCAAGTTGTAGTTTTCAGGGGGAAGAAAATGAGAATGTTGTGCCTGTGATCACAGTGGTATATATAGGGGAGGCGGGGCTCTCCTGTCACTGCTGTGTCTGGTCTGTCTGTGATAGACATGATGTAATTGGAGTCTTAGTGGTTGGAACAGCAGAGAGCACTCTCCTCTTATAGGCTGAGATGAAGTTGGAAAGAGAACTTTAACACTTTACTTTCATATGGCATAATTTATATACTCAGTAGTTACCAAGTTTGATTCTTCCTATATGTCCCTTGCTTTCTGAAAGTTTAGTCAGGCTGCACTGTCTGGTAGTGGTGATAATTTTGAAACTCTTCATTACCTATAAGTTATTAATGGCATAGGAGATAGATACATGATGTTGCCTTGGGGGAGTCAGAGGGGGTTGATGCATTGTTGCAGTGGATGGGGTAAATCCTGTAATTGTGTATAAGTCAGGTGTCTGTAAAAGAGATTGTAACATGATGAGTTGCTCTCCGCTTCTTCTAGGCTAATTAAGAAGGAGCAAAGCCCACACGGACCTGACTTTTATTATTTGGTCTGACAGCACTGGATTAAAACATATTTCATATGTGTCTGCCCTCTACCACTGAGTAGGGAGATGGCAATTTCCCAGCGCACTCGCATTGCTATATCTCTGCCGATACACTCAGTAGTACACAGAACTGTCACTCTTTAACCCACTCGCTGAGTCTACCAGAGTAATAATCCACATAGTCACCACAGATTTAAATATTTTCTTGCGTCTCATATGTTAAGAAATGTAGGTCCACAACCTGGGCAAAAACACTGTCTTTTAACTTGAGGAACAATAAATGCACCTGTGAGCAGCAGCCCAGCACCTACGTGACTTTGATTTAAGAAGAAAAATTATAGACTGTGATGGAAATCATAAGCTCAGCAGGTGAACTACAGTGCTGAAGGAAACTTATGGTCACATGTGTGGAAGTAATGTGGCCTATATTCTACATTAACATGATGGTATTGGCCGATAATAATATAATAAATAATATTATTATTATTATTATTATTATTAATAGCCTAGAAATTTGATCTTGTTATTCAAGTAAAAAAAAAAAAGAATTACACCATTTGGCGTTATTTGATATTTGATACCAGGGAACATATTGCAATATTTGTGAAATATCGCGATATTCAATGTTATCGAATATCGGCCCAAGCCTAGATGGTGATGGTGATGATGATAATAATGACATAAATTATTCTGCTCACACCTTACGCACACACCAGTGTTTCCCACAGAATTCGAATGTATTTGTGGTGGTAGGTGGGTTGGCAATGGGGGGTGGGGGTGGGGTTGAGTGCCTTTTTATTCTTGTATTCTCTTATATTGTCAATATATAGGCTAATATCAATAAAGGATCCCATTACCTGGATGGCTGAAAAATTATCTAATGTAATCCATTTTAAATAGTTCCATTTGTCAAACAAATAATTAACCTGTATATATCTAAAGTACTTTGTGTCAAAGATAACATAACTTAAAAATATAAACAGTGTTACACTGTTCTGTTTGTTGCTTGCTTTTGTCTACAAGGTGAAGAATAGAAATGAGACCCCTTTTACAGAGAAACCTGCTTTTCTGTCCCTCTGCCCTGCTGCATCTCTCTGTGCTGTCAGTTTTACCTGTATCTTTACATGGTTAAATTAAATTAAAAAATTAAATTAAATTAAATTAAATTGCCTTTGACATTATTATCTACTCTGTTTTACTGCTCAGCAGCTCCTCTGGTCCAGACTGTCCCTGCTCCTCCTCAGGACGAGTCCTTTTCCTTCTTTGAAAATATTTTTCAATATTAATCTGGATTGAGGGAGCAAACATTCAGAGTCAGAGTTAAAAAGTTAATATTAACGTTATCAGTCCACTCAGTGGATACTGACTAGCAGCTAGGCTATACAGCGTGCTAATCTCGGAAACTCAGCTGTATTTCGAGTAACGTTAACTGTTAGTTCTTCTTTTCGGGAATTCAGTCGGCCGTCTTCTTGGCATGGAAAAAAAATATCCCTCACGCGTGTGCAGTGGGAGGCGAACAGACAGGTGAGAGAGCGAGAGAGAGAGAGAGAGAGGGAGACAGACAGAGACCGAGCAACAGAGAGAGAGGGGGGGAGCAACAGAGACAGCAAGCGAGAGAGAGAGCGAGAGAGAGAGATCGCGTGGAGCAATTAGGGGCTGAACGAATCAAAGCGCTACACGCAGTTCTACGATTAAATAGTGAAAAAAAAGAAAATTTGTGGCGGTCAGTGCTGATATTGTGGTGGCCCGCCACGAAGTTTTCTATGTGTGGGAAACCCTGGAGGGGTAGAGCAGAGCGAGGGGAGATTGTCCACTAGTTAATTGATCGCGGATGGCGTCGTTCTCTCGGACGGATAAAAAAATAAAAATAAAAAATGCTAAAATGGGTCGCCAAATATACTTTGGCGGCCGTTAATATACCTGGGCGGCCCGCCCAAGTAACGTCTATGTGTGGGAAACACTGCACACACACATGCACGTCTTTTATTCTAACCCCCTCCCTACCTCTCTCTTATCCTTTTGCACTAAGCTATGCTGTGTTAAGCTGTGTTGTACTGCTGGAGCAGCCTGAGTGCTTGTGTCAAGGAGGCTGCACACATTGCTTCAATCCTCTGAGCCATGCAAATAATTGTGTTCCTGACTGATGTCCCATGCATTTTTCATACAGGAGCTTGACTGTTTGAGCAGGGAGCAAAAAGTTTTTCCCTCCCCCCAACTCCTTCCTCCTCACCACCATGTCTTTCACCTCCTTGCACCCTCTACCTTCACCTCATACTCATCCCTCCACATGCACGTTTCCAGCCTCTATCATTGAAATCAATGGAATTGATTCTCCTGGGGTTAATGGATTTTTCTGCCAAGGTGAGGAGGATGCACTTTAATCATGGCAGATCTTAAATATTTTATCAGGGGGAGCCAAGGGTTCAGAGCTGGAGCTGGCAATGTAGGGGAAGGAATGATAGGAGAGAGAGGTTCACTCTGCATCTCAGCACTCTGGCCCAACAATGGGCCAAATGTTGCACACTTCAGAACATAGCAGCAAAATGGAACTCAGAGACTTTTATCTGAGAATGGATGAATAGCACAGTGTGCTTTTGTGTCTGCAGAGAGCCATAGAGCAATATGTCTGAGTACTGTTAGTATGTAAGAGTAGACATTGACACTCAACTGATCTACACAGATAGTAGACAAATGTACTGATCCATGGCCACAATTACAGTGACAAACCTGTTCTTTCCCACGGTAAAAAGAAAAACAACAAATCTAATCTAATTCATCAACTATCAAAATAACAGGCATGTAATTGTTACCTATTTGGCTGTACTAAATACAAAAGCCTAATAATTGGTTACTTAAAACAATGCAACCTGCTCCTATCACAT
The DNA here is from genome assembly GCF_048128805.1 of Centroberyx gerrardi. NCBI lineage: Eukaryota > Metazoa > Chordata > Actinopteri > Beryciformes > Berycidae > Centroberyx > Centroberyx gerrardi. The sequence goes on along the minus strand of NC_135999.1, from coordinate 13,522,076 downwards.
AATTGTTAGAGCTTAGCCTATGTTTTTTTCATACAGCATTTATCAGTGAAGTTCTGCATACTGGGTTCATCATAGTTATCATTAATGCAACTTTGGGATCAATAGATATAGACAATTAAAAACAGGCAATCAGGAAAGAGGGAGGGTCATTAATGACATCACCAATCAATAGGAAACTCCTAAATCTGATTAGCCATCACTGATCTCAATGCGACTTTGCAATAAATGGATACAGGTGATGCAAAAACAGCCAATCATGAAAGGGGGAGGTGCTTCACATGGTGACATCACCAATCGACAGGAAAGCCTTGAGTCCAAAGAGCTGTCACACATTTCAAAGGGGTTTCAGAATTAATAGATACAGATGATCAAAAAACAGACAGTCAGGAAAGGGGGAGGGGCTTAAATTACATCATCAATCGAGAGGATACTCACTTCGAGCCCGACAAACCATCACTCATGTCAGTGCGACTTTGGGGGCAATAGAGATAGACAATGAAAACCAGCACAAAATGTTTAAAACTATGAAAAACGTGCCCTTTGAAAGAGATGTATATATTAACTATCACTAGTATCTTGAACATAAATCATAAAAGCAAAAATAAAATCAATATCCTAAAATAAATAATTATTCCAAGGCACAACTTTTTGAATCCAACAGAATTAAATATCTTATGTTTGCATGGCTTGCTGATTTCCTACATTTCTTTAGTCTACAGTATTTTAAACTCACCCCTATTCTGAATCTTGAAATCCTGACTATATGTCACTCCACTACAGATGTATTTATTTGTCTTATTTATTTGACTTATTTGTTACTGAAAGTTACATATTTCTATAATGAATGTTTCTGTCTCAGCCAGTTATTGCAGACAGCAGACATTGTCTCACCTGTCTTTATTGTGGATACATTCCAGTGATTTTGAAAATGGTGCATACTTTTCTGCTTGGAAGCCTCTCATCTCTCCTTTCCACACACTATGCTTTCCAGAAAGTGTAACAACAGGTGACATTCAACGCACACACACAAGCACAAAACACACTCTCACAGAGAGACTGATATGAATACCTGTAGACATTTTGAAAGGTTTTCACAAGCGGTAAGCATTACATAGAAACAGAAAACTCCATTGTTCAGAGCTTTCTTGGGCACCATCTCTAAACTTTGGCTTTCGAATAGTGTGGTGCATATTTAATATAGTGCAGTGCAGTGCAGACATTACTTGAACTAGAAATATAGCCTAAATAGGGAGAATGGAAAATAGATGGTAGATGGTATTTTTCCCACTATAGTGACCAAAGGCATGGGCACCTAACTTTGTGTAAATGTGGGGGGGTGGGGGGGTGGGGGGGGTGGGGGGCAAAATCTGAACAGGGCGGGGGGTGTGGGGGACCTCCCCCAGAATTAAGTTATTTCCTGCCATTTTACATAAATATTTTATATATTTGGTTTGTACTGTACTGTGTACTGTGATGCTTGATTCTCAGTTCTACATTAAAGAACCTAATTAATTTAAAGAGATGCTATAAACACAGGAGAGGTGTCTGCAAAGGCTTAATTTCTTTTTTTGTAAAATAACATAGTTCATAGGCTATATTGCACAACATGACAAATATGCTAGTTACATGAAAACATTATTAATTTATTTTGAAAATCATAGTTCTTTTTCCCACGGTGCAGCCATGGGCATCGCGTGGCAAATTCAGGTCAGGCAGTCAGTCAGCTAACGCTTAGTGAGATGTCGCTTCGTGAGATGGCCTCTAGAGGGCGTCTCTGACTAAGAGATGGCCCCGAGTCTCTTGACAGAGGAAACAAATCTAGGCTATAAGGGGTCATTGGGCCGTACGCCGTTCCAGGAGTGAATTTGACGGCATAATGCATGTTCCGGTTCTGAAAAAATAAATACAGAGCAGTACCAGTGGTTGTAGGCTGTTTTAAGAGCTTAAACTACTGGCTCAGTTCGTTTTATGACCAAAGTTTTCCGGCTGGGCGGTGTTTGGACCTTTGGGCCAATCAGTGCTTAAAAACGGAAAACTCCACTCAACCGAGATGCCGGGCGACATTAAACAAACGCACAATCAAATGACAAGCACAGACAGTTTAACCTGAGCCGCGGAGCTGACAGGTTGTGTTGTGAAAATGTCAAGAAAGAAGAAACGGACATTCTTTCCTATTTTCAACCCAATGTGAGTGATAAAACATAACTTGTTTCTATGAAGTAGCACTGTTATGAGCGAAGCTAGGCTACTGTATTTCTGCCTCTCCCACCATGTCGACGTTCCAAAACCAATGGACTGAAATCTATCCGTCAATAATTCTGTCTGTTTTCCGACGGATCAGTTTGGCTGCAGCTAGTGGAATTCAACACACACGCCGTGGGCCTGTACAGGCCAAATGCAACTATGCTATCTAAATGCAGACAAAGCAGATATGTTACTTAAGTTTTAATTAAATACTAGATCAAAAATGTTAGATTTGTATTAAATTTTGACTTTTAAAAGGGGTGAAAAGTGGACGTAAGTGGGACAAAATTGTCTTTTTGCCCTTCCTAATATCCAAGTCAAGGGGTGTCTGCCTAACTTGCCTAATGGTGTAGGCACCAGTGACCAGAGGTCTGTCACAGTTTAGGGTGAGGTATTTAAGTTTGGTTGAGATCACAGCACCAACACACCGTGTCAGAGAGAGTAGGAGTCCCACTAGCAGGTGACACAAATTACACATTGCAGGAATTCAATGGACCCAGTGCCATTAGAGAGACAAATGTACAAACGTAAAAACACCCAAGTTTAAAAAGCCTGCATCAAACACAGACTATGACAGGGACGATTGTGTGAAAACCCCATTCATTTTCCCCACAGAGAAATCGCTTTAGATCCGGAAGTCTGTATTTGGGCATGGCTGACACTCAAAATTATGACATTGATTAAGAGCTCTATGGCATAAGTATGGTGTATGAGATGAAGGGGCAGTTGGGCACTGTTTGTAAAGACAAAAAGATACATCAGAAATGTGGAGATGTCTTTGACTCGCAACGTTACCGATACCATGGTTTTCTTTGACTAGCTTCTACTCTTTACAGACAATACATGCATCAGATGGGAGCAAGACTTGTGCAGTACTGGGTAGTGGGGGTGTTTCCAAATCTGAATACCATATTTGGAATCACACAAATCATGGGTTTGTAACAAATGTTAAATCTCTCTGAATATCATCATTAGTATTCTTATATATTTTTTTATTTTAATAAAGCAATTACTCTACGTCAGCACAATCACAACACTAACCACAATGGGTGAAGAAGAGTTGTATCTGATTAATTGCATGTACCTTTTTGATTTGGCTTGGGGGTTTGTATGTGCGATATTGACTGTGTGCACATTCAGATGTCAGCTATATGTGGGAACTGAGGCCCAAGGGTTGTGGCTGTGTTTCTGCGACAAAACAGCGCAGTATGCAAGCAGCCAGTATCTTCTTATGTGCACATGCTCATTGTCATTACACAGTTTCCCCTTTTTGTGCAAGTCATCACTGGCATGCGTCAGGCCAGCAACAGAGTCATACTTAGTCATTAGCTGATGATGTCACTATTCCGCTTAGTCCCCATGTATTAGCATTTTTGAGCTAAAGCAGAGTCCCCATTCCCCCCTCTCCCAATCTCTTGGCTATTTGCTCACAGTGCTAGAACAAGAGCTACAACCAGGGGTGGAAAGTATGAAAACATCCTACTCAAGTAGAGTTAGTGTTACCTTGCTGAAATTTGACTTGAGTAGAAGTAAAATTACCGGTGTGAAAATCTACTTCAGTAATAATGTACTCAGAGTAAAAGTTACTGAGTTACTTTTACAACGTTGTTATATTGTTACATTGTTTCATAACATTGTTACATGTGATCTTTTCCATGCAATTCTAAAAGGCAGAGAGGACAGAGTTCAAACTCGATTGCTTTAATTGGAGAAATTAGAAATTACAAAATAAAGTGCACAAACTAAGTAAAGCCAGATTACTCTTCTTCTTTGCTGATGGGCTTTTCATTGCCAATGGCTCCACAATTAGCGAATTTACGATGGTCCAGTTTCTGATGCTTTCTGAGAGCCTACAAAATTTGTACTCTGTATTGAATGTGATTTAAAATGTAACAAAGTACAGTACTTCAGCCAAAATGAGCAAGCCTACTTAAGTAAAAGTAAAATTACAAAGAAAATATACAAAAAAGCTACTGAATTACAGTAAAGGGAGTAAATGTAATTAGTTACTTCCACGCTCGGCTACAACAGTGGGTTCAGCGTCCTCCGGCTAGTAGTGTTTGTCACAATTTTATCTCTGATTCCTAACTTCCTCGAACTCTCGCTTAGACTTGCTTAGTGATGCTTTGGTCATTGTAGCTTTGTTACAATGTGGGAAATGTGGGCTGTGGGAAATCCAGAACCAAAGCAGGATATGGAGAGGGAATGTCATTGAGTGCATGCTCTGACAATTGCAATCAAGTCTCAATGGTAAAAGGCTCCATACAGAATTTGATATACTGTACATAATGAATTAATTGTGACATGGAATCAATTACAGTATAACATACTTACAATAAACAAACTTCCTTTAATGATTGCAATTATATATGGACTACTAAAGACATAATTGAGCTTTTCAAAGGTCTTATTGCCGTTAACTTTTGTGTAGGTTATACTTTCTAACCTTATACATTCAAAAACCCTTATCCAGTTGAAATGTATGGTACAGAAACTTTCATGCAGTTAATTATAGTGGGAAATTATTTTGTTTTTATAAATGCAAAAATTTGGAATGCTTTTCTCCCTCAGAAATGAAAATATTGAAGATAACTGAAAATATTCTATTAGTAATTAGTAGTTATTAAAAACGTTTACTTTAATTTTCTCGTGTTTAGCTTATCAATTTGTAACTGATTGGTTAGTGTCTCCTCGTCAAGGGTGTATGCGTGTGATTCTGTTTATCTAAATATTATTGTCTCATTGAAATACAGCTTGTAAAATGTTTTCACAATTTAAAGACACATTCAATATTTTTTTAAATATATTTCAAGTGTGTTTCCAAGTGTAAATATACTAGAAATAATTATCTTTTTTAGGATTCCTGGTTGCTTTCATTATAGATCATGCCTTTTTTCAGTTTTGTTCAGTTATGAATATAAATCATTTTCCTAATTCGACTGATATTGATACAGACAGCACCACCTCTGCACACCCCACCAGCACACACACACACACACACACACACACACGCACACACACAGTCTACTTTCAACTGTTATTTGTACAATTTGCCAGATAAAATGAATAAATGAAAGAATAAATGAAAATAAAATTAAAAAAAACAAAAATCAGGCAAGAATGGAGGGAGACTGCATTCCTCGTCAACACAGAATGTTTTCTGTCAAATGAAAGAGCAAGGAGAAATATTTTATCACCTTTGATCACTGGAGTGTTGAGCATGTTTTATGAGTGCACAAAGACATCCCCATCGCTCCAGTTTGATTAATAACACTGGTTGTGAATGCAGTGAAAAGGTGTAAGCATTGGCCGTTCTGGTGCATTTACCACGACAATGTAAATGTGATGCTGAATATGCAGTCCTCCCTAGAATAATAGCTGGAGACGGCTCCTGCATCAGTACTCAGAAATTACTGATGCCGTCGACCTTGTGACACGTTAAGACTGACAGATTTCTCTCTTTAAAAGACTTTTAAGATGAGTGTAATAAAATGAGCACTGCCATGTTCCTTTTGAGTTGATGAAACCCATTAGCCTGTCAAAAGGAGAATGGCCATGTAGGTTTTCTATCTTCCCTCTGAAAATGGTGATGGTAAAAAGGCCTTTTTTTTTTTAGCATAAATTTCACATTTCATTTTATTTCTATATTTTTTTTCCCCTCCAAATGATTAGACATCTTTGAGAATCTCTCATCAAAGTTGTCAGCTTGTTAACATCAGTGTTGTTCTAAATTTGTGAGGAATTGTAGAACGGCACATATACTGTATATTGAAGTATTTTTAGTTTTTTTTAGTTTATTTTAGTTAGTTTATTTTAATTAGTTTTGTAAACACACAATACAGTTTTCAGTTAGTTATCGTAATGTTTTTTCACACCTAGTTTTCGTTATTTCGTTAGTTTTCGTTAACGATAATAACCTTGGAGAGAGAGAGAGAGAGAGAGATGCGTGAGTATTCCCAGTAACCTAGTAGCAATAATAACAATACCAATGGCCAAATACTTACCCATATTAATGCGACGGGTGGGCCTGCATCTTTGCACAAAGCTCTCCAATGTTTGGTGCAATTGAAGACAGTTTAAGCCTCAAATCTTTCTCAACAGCATCCAGTCTTTGCCGATATTTAGTCTTCACTGCTGTCAGAGCAGAGAAACCAGCCTCACATAATCCCACTTGAAAAAATTACAGTGTAATGGTGTAATTATTACACCATTACACCACCATTACATTTTTCCTCTCGCGCACCCCCTAGAGGCAGCTTGAGCACCCCAAGGGGTGCGCACACCACACTTTGAGAATCCCTGCTCTAAAGGATCATGGTGGTCTGTCCCTCAAAATGAAGTCAGTGGCCAGAAATCTTGGAGGGATTTTTGATAGCGACTTGACTTTTAAAGAACAAGTAAAGAGAGTGGTGCAGTCCTGCTTCCTACACCTGAGAAATATATCAAAAATCAAGCCGTATTTTGGAGAAGGTCATCCATCATTTTATTGTACCTCATCCTCATGTAGTCTACAGCAGCTCCCTATATTCCTGCATCGGTCAAAAGTCACTCGCGTCTCCAGCTCATTCAGCAGGCAGCAGCTAGGATTTTATCTGGTACCAAACAAAAAGACCGTATATCTCTCCACTGGTTACTAGTAGGGCTGCACGATATTGGAAAAAACTGACATTGCAATATTTTTTTTTTCTGCGATATATATTGCGATATGAAAAAATACAGGAATTTTCACCAAATGACTTGAATAGCTCTATCAAGCCTTGCCCCTTTAAGAAGGTGGCCTTGTGGGTAACCTGCGCGGGTGACGTAGTAGGAAGTGAGTGTGTTTTTGTTTTTAGCCGCAGCCAGAGTGAGTTGCAGGATGCAACTGAGTGAGTAAAGTTACCATAGTTAGCGGGAAAAGAGCTTAGAACGTCACCGAGAGGCCGTGCATTATGTTCGCTGCTGTACCGAAATAAAGTGCCAGTTCTCCACTGCAGAGTTGGTCCGGACTCTTAGTAAAAAGCTTGTTACCAGCTACGAGCCAGGCTAAGCTAAAATAGGCTAGCACAACACCAGAGGCTTCCCAACTACGGTTCGGAGCCGCGAAAGGTGGAAAGGTAACATACGCTACTCTTATAACAAACCCTTAAATCGGAGTAAATTATGTTATATCAGACAGACTTCTCTTGTAGATTAGTCATGGAAAATGAGAACTGTGCGAGTTTTCCTTTTGTATCAAGCAGCAAAAAAGTTGTAGCATGACGTGTTTGAGTTGATTTGCATTACTTGACATCGCACGTCCTGCGATGTGACTATTGCGCATGCGCACATCGCGATGACGATGCTGAATCGATATATCGTGCAGCCCTAGTTACTAGTCAAGTATAGAATTCATTTAATTTAAGATTTTTCTAAAATTACGTTTAAAGTTCAGCTGGGTCTGGCCCCAAGTCACACTGCAGACTTCTAAGTTACCTACAGTATGAGCCGAATCGCAGCCTGAGATCCTCCTCCTGACTGTCCCACAATCTATACTCAAGACTAAAGGTGATTGTGCTTTTGCCGTCAGGGCCCATAAACTGTGAAACGGCCTGCCTGTGTAAGCAAATTCAGTACCACCTTTTAAATCACTTCTTCCAATGCACTTTTATAGACTCGCTTTTATGTAATTGTTTTCTATGTTGCACACTTTTAACCTTGTGTTGTTTCTTATGTGTTTTATTTCATCTGATTTCATGTATTCATTTTTTACTTGTTTTTCCTATTTTGTCTGCTTTTATTTTTTACTATTCTTGTTTTTTTGTCTTCCTGTAAAGTACATATTTCTTAGAACTAACCGAAAGTGCTTTTTTCAACAAAGTATTATTAGAGATGTAGGATCTTTTTTTAGAATCTTTAAAATGAAGTTGGGCTTTTATATATATATGTATTATTATATATTATATGATATATGATATTATATATATTTTTCTATTCAAATTATAATAAAAAGACATCACTTTTACCATCAGTTGTGACAAGGTTTTCATGCTCTCTGCCCATAAACATCACATTGCAGCTTGGGGATCATGGAAAATCCTAACTGTCCCTGTCATATTTAACCCCTTGTTTATGTCGTTCATGCATGCTCAACTCATAATTGTGATATTACCGACAGCACCTTGAAGGCAGCATAATGTTCATTTGTTAGGTCGAATCAAATTTATGCACAACACAATCAGTCTGTCACTGTCCACTCAGCATATGAAAGGTAGAATGTACCTAAGTGTACACACACACACACACACACATACACACACACACACACACACACACACACACCTGTATGGAGCTGGCAGGCCAGTCTACAGCATAAATACCAAACAGCGTGGGACTTATTTTCATGTCAGTGTAGCTGGACTCACCACCGGCCCACAGGTCAATTGGCCCACCTGGAAAACTCCCACTACTCCAGATGGCCAGCCCGCCCCTGCTACCCCCTTTCAACTCCCACAATTAGCTTTAAATGGTCCAAAAGTAAACAGATGTAAAAAAAAAAAAAAAAAAAAAAGTTCTGGAGTGCTCACACCATCATCAAGGGCCAAAAAATCTGTAAGACTATCTTGCCAAAGTCTGCCCTTGTCTTCCAACAGTGCCAGAGGAGTCACTGCACATCATTATGTCTGAATATAACGCACCATAATGAAAGCAATTTCATGTTCGGGCTCAGTTCACAGTTGTAAAGTAGCTTAGTCATAATTGCTACACTTTCTACTCAACAGAGGGTTTGAAGAATGAGACATGTACCATGGGACAGCACTGCATGCAGCAGCATCGGGACAAAAACACTGAATTAAATGCCATCTCAGATACACAAAGTTAATGTGACAGTCAGGACAACAGGCCAAACACTTAATAAATTATTCTCTTATTTAGTTTAATTCCTTACAGGTTGATTTCTGGTTGGAATTTAAAAATAGATGTCAGACAACATAAGATGTAGGTCAGAGTGTTGAAGCACTATGTACAGAAGACATAATTCCAACCCTGAATATTATCTTAAAACTCTGTTGGAACATGTTGTGAAAGCCAGTGTGGCCAACTATGAGTAGGCCTTCAGTTGATTCAAAAAAAAAAATTTGAAAAAAAGAATTGTATAACTTCAATTTATTTTGCATTATCTGTACCATCCCACCTCCAAATCACCTTCAAAATATGTTTCTGCATGAAGTAGAGACTGTGCAGTGACACAAGCTTGTACATTACGGTTGCATTGTTAATAAAATGTTATCTTTTCATGGAAAGATGTGTACACAGTTTTTTTGTGCATACAGGCCATTCATATGTGAAGGCCCCGCTCTTTGTTATAGCTCTACTGGGGTTTCATTTGAGTCTCCTTGAATGAAAATAAGTATGATAGTCTGTATTCCTGAGCCATCTAATTGCTACATTTTCAGAGTAGCAGTACAGTAACAGTGTATTGGTCCACTAACAGAGATCAGCAGAGACCACACATTTGTACGGTATATGATGCATATGATTTATTACGTTTTCTGGTTTATAGAATTACTGCGGTTTCCTCCTTGAAGAACACCAAGCTGTGTAGTTGCTACCTGGGTTAAATGCAGGAAAAGGTATTGGTGTCCCAACATGGAGATATGCCCAGTGCGCCTCATTTAGCAAGCTCCAGCATCAGCAGCTCTGCAGTACCCATGGACTCAATTAAGAGGAGTGTGAAGCCACACTGATGCAGTTTAAAATGTGCGAAGACGTATGTTATGTTGAACAGGTTGCCCCATTAGGATCGAGCTGAGCCGACACTCTCAGGACACACATGAGTCCTCTGTGTAAACGAGTAATCACCAAGGTTTGACCACCGCACCTTGTCTGCACCACCAGTGTTGAGGGTGATATAAAGTGATGGTGATGAACTACTGAGGGTCTGTGTTAGCCTGTGGTAAATGGCATGAAGAGTTTAATGGCCATTAAGGCAATTCATAGTAATGGCCAAATCATAGGGAGTCAACCAAACTCATTTCCTGCTCAGTCTTTTGAATCTAATTTAAAGAAAATTCCCTCTTAAATTTCATTCTCTGCTGACTCTTAAAATGCTGCCTTTGGAAGACCCTATTTCTTCAATTGGAAAGGAGAGCTAGATGGAGGAAAACTCTCCTATTTTGAGCCTGAGTGGCCTATTCAGTGGCCATGCGAGGCTGTGCGGCATCTTCTTGAATAGCAGCCATTTATATGTTTTGACATTAATATTTTTCAAAGTTTTGAATTGCTTTGACACTTAGTGTGTAGAATAATGGTTGAGTGCTAGCCTGAATATTTGATCAACATCCCAGGGCTCCAGCAGAGACGCAGGAGCCCCACCCCCTTCTCATCCTCTTATCCCTCCTTCCTGCTGGGAAAGTGAGAAACCCATGCTGGGACGGACCTATTTTCCCTTGTATTTTTATATGGTTCATAATGCACTCCAAGACCATCTACACTATTCATACTGAGAAAGGTAGGTTCATGTGAGATATTCAAAACTTTAAGTGTTAACCAAGGGCCGTGAAAGTTAATTAGGGTGTCTTACAGTGTTTGTTTTGAATAAAATCTTGTGCTCCGCACAAGAGACCTCCAATCCATCAACAGCTTGTTCAGCAAAGTGGACTAGGTGAGTGGATAAATGAATGACAAAAATATTCCAAGGGTGAGGCACTAAATAAATGAGTGGATTGCATAATTAATTTGCTGCTTTATGCCAGGCACACTGATGAAAGATGATCATCGAAATTTGGATCACACAGAGACACTTCTGGGTTTGTTTGTCTGCATGTTTGTGCTCCTTCACCAATGTGGACAAGAGGCTCCAAAACACTGGCCAGCATAAGCTGCCCATCTGCCACAAGTAGCATTAGCATTCACAATGCAGTCTAGTTGACTAAAAGGGAATCCACCTCAATGAATTAGCAATGTTATCCTCATATAGGAAGCTACAGTAGCCTACAGTAGTTTAGGGGGAAACCTGCATGCTAGCCATTAATTACCCATCAGCTGCCTCACTAATCTGGACAGCGTCATGTGATTTCTGTGGACTGGCTGTAGTGAGAGGCTTGCTAGCTTGCTAGTCTAGGACTGGGCCAAACAAACAACAGCAGCACATGGAGCTGTGGAGATGCTTGCCTGCTGTCATTCCCTGACAACAGAGTGCAGGATCAGGGGGCTGCTCCTCTCAGCTGTCTCTCTGCCCGACCCCCAGCACTAGGCTGGCTCAAGCTGGAGAGCTGGCAGATCGTGCATGAACTGGTGCCATGCATTTGAATGCAATTCATTTTTAAAATTTGTGAGGGAAGTGCAGTGAGAATAGACTACACAGATATTGCGCTTTTATTTTTGTGTATTTGTATTTGAGTGTGCATGCCAGTGAGCATGCTGGCCTGGTATGAGGGTCTCACAGGCATATTTCCCCCACCGTAGCATTACCACAGTGCCTGTGATGCCGGGCGACACCGATGAATTAGAATCATCCCCCTGTTCCTACCTATCTTTCCTCCTCCTCTTATCCTCGTCTCCCTCTCCTGCAGGAGGCCTGACCTTTCCAAATAAAACTCCCCCCATGCTGATCCCTTCTCACAAAGCCCTTCCTTGTAGTAATGTTGCTTGCTCCTTTGACACTCATGCGGATTGGTGGATACTGACAAAGGACTATATATTGAAAATGTCTGTTTTCAAATGTTGGGTTGATGGATCAATCTCTTGATCTGTTTGGGTGTTTGTTATAGTCCTACACTGCTATTGGAGAATGTTACAAGAGTGCTGTTTGAACTAGGAGTGGTGGAAAGCTGTGAAGAGGTGTATCAATTTAAACATAGCTCCTTTAAGACATTTGACACATGAGCCAGCAGTGTGTAGAATTACATGGTAGGAGGCAGGAGCCTTCAAGGAGCAGGTGTAAGATTGGTGTTATTTTGTGGCTGACTGAACATTGTGCACATTACCAGGTGACAGTGTACGGTGTGTAACATATGATTTGCACTGCAGTGGACCAGTGTGGGATTTGGTAATGGCATTACTGTATGATTTAATCCCCTTGACTCTTAATCCTGAAAGTCTGGACTTCCCCCGTATACTTGAACTCTTGGAACTCAAGGCAGGTTCCCACTATGGCAGGTGAGATATAAGTAAGGGCTTTCTATTTGAACACTTGACTTTATGTCCAATCAAGTGAGGAAAGAAAATATTGAAAAGTGCCTTACTTTGTTTATGTAAGTTTTATAGATGAAGTTGTCATTCAGTAGCACATCTTCAAATTGTTAACATTTATTAGGTGATATAAAATTCTTTATGGTTTCCCTGTTCTTGTTTTTTTTTTTTAGAAGAGGTACATCCATACACATTGTGAAATGCTCTATATAATCAGATTTTTCAGTTTGAATTATTTAGTTGCCTGTATGAACATTGAAATTCCAAACATTATGCACAATCACAGGAATCTATTTTCACAGTGACACATTTGTTTTTCATTATGTGAATCAGTACTCCTGTTTTGCTTTTGTTTTTTGGAGATTTAGATTGCAAATAATGTTTCCATCCATTTCTCAAAATTAATTCAACATATCACAAATCATGGTTTGCAGATGCTGGAATGCACATTTCAATGTTCTCTTGAATCAGTATGGTTAAACATTCCTAAATGTTACATTAAATGAAGTCCTTAGCTTTTTTGGACACCCAAAACTGAGTACAGGAATCAGCCTGTAGATTGCGGTGCTGCCTATGAAAGCTGTTTTTCTACCCCCTCCTTTTATATCAAGTGATTGGCTCACTGGCATAACAATAAGCAAGATATTTGAATGCAAATTACTGAGAATACTGAACAATCAGGAAATTCTTTCTATTTTTTCTGAGTCTGGAGCAGGCAGCGTAAAGGTTGTTGTTAACACCAACAGCTTGTCAATTATTTCTGACCTCAGTGTTATTAGCTACTCAGAAAGAGCTGTCAGGTGGTAAACATCACAGGTAGAGTCCTGACCAAAGTCATTATGCTGCTGGCATGTGTTTTTCTGTTTAGAATAGTTTGACAACTGTTTTCCAAATTTTAAGTCATGGCATTTAAAATTAATATTGAACATTCCCATGACAACTTTATAACGCAGCCAATCACTAACAGGGGTGTTGTCTTGAAAGGGTCTGGCCACAAGGGATTTGGGGGTAGAATCCTTTGCTGGTTTTATTAACAGAGGAAGACGTTGCCCTCGCAATTGGCAACTGGTTTCCTGTGTTCTTTGATGATTATTATTTACCTCACCAGCCAAAAAAGAAGAAAGAGAGGCAATTCAAGCACACAGAGTCATCTGGCTTTTCTGAGAGTTGTGCAGCAGTTGGGGAGGGGGGGGGTTACATCAATATTGAAGTTTTCTGCTGTATATACTAGATGCAACTTACCAAGGAACAATTGTGATGAAGAAATACCCAGAGAATCGGTCATGGGTAATGAAAATACTCCTGCTGCTTCAGTCAGAATGATACAGGGATGTTGGCACAGCGGTGCACTTCATTCATGCACCCAAGCAACGCAGACACACAGTAGAAACAGCTAATCCATATCTATCCTGTACTTTCAACAGTTTTGGTCCTCTTGGGGAGATCGAGTGCCCAGAGCCATTTGGTTTCCGCTGTGTTGAAGCCATTGCTAGCATAGCCGGGGTCCTTTCTCTTTCTTCTTTGTCAGAGAGACTATTTTAAGTAAAGAGAGAATATTGCTGTTGTTCCGCCTGTCCTGCAGCACTTGTGCTATAAAGGCTCATTTAGTGGTGTATCTCTGTAATCAAGCCACCACTGCCAATTAGCAATTACCCTGGCTGCCCGGGCTAATACAGTGAGTGGGTTCCAGAGCGATGGCCTGGACCCCGCTGTGATTCCTGCATTATTTCCTCCCAGACACAGTAACTGCTATAAGTGGCATATATACCAGTTAAGATGGCTTTGACAAGTGGTGATAAGAGTCATGCAGCACTAACATCAGTATGTACTGCACATTGTGAGCAGATTATTTTATGTAATGAGTTTCTTTATTTGAAAGTACTTGTACTTTTTAATTTTATCATCCCTTTGGAGACAGTGTTTTGGGGATGGTGTAGAGCAGACAGATTGTGTGGAGCTTTCTACCTCCTTTTTCATAGCAGTAACTTTTGTAAGAGGATATGGCTTGTTTTGTCATTCAACTGAGCCATACAGCCAAGTGTATGCAGCCAAGTGATAAGATCAGGCAACTTTTGACAGAATGTTACTGTAAAGACAGATTGAACATGCCAGAGTATTTTTTTTTCTTTTTATGCTATCTTTTTTTCCTGGAATTGCTAGGAATATACAGTATGTGCTGTTGTAAGACTTTGACAGTTCTATGTTCAAAGTTACGCCAAGGCTTGAATGACTTCATCATATACCTGTCCATGTGAGACTTGTGTAGCTGAGTGCAATTTCTCTCAGAAATTTCTCTCAGAAAAGTCTTTCCAACATCAGTTGGCACTTCATTTTTTGTGCAAGTAAGGTGTGTGTCAGTAAGTGTGTGTGTGTGTGTGCACGTGCACCTGTGTCGGTATGTATGTGATATCTAGGAGTATAGATGTGTGAGCACGTGCATGGGTGTTCATTTTTATGTGAAGGGTGCTGGATTTCGAGATTTCAAAAGCTGCCAGATCCATCTCCCTCAAATCTTGAAAAAGTTCCTTCCCCCAGCAACTCTGTGGACCCTTTTTCTAAGGCATTGGAAGTCAGCAACTGGGATGTCAATAGTGTGGCACTAAAAGAGAATGTTGTAACCTGACATGACAACGCATGATGAGAAATCAATAGCTGCATCTCCCCACATCCTCTGAAAAGAAAGGATGTGGGGAGAGAAAAAGGAAGGGGTTGGGTGTGTGTGTGTGTGTGTGTGGGGGGGGGGTGTTGAGGGGGGGAGAGTGATGTCAGTTCATTTTTAATGTGAAGAGGATTCATGTGGGCCTTGACAGGCATCGACTGTTAGTCCCATTAGGCCAGACGACAGTTGAATACAGACAGTGCTTGGACACACACACTGTATAATAATTTAAGATATACATTATAAGCATAACGTATGGTAAAAGGGTTGTTTGGAACTAAATTCCAGTTGTCTGGATCAACCATATTTTTCCCTTTTGAGTAATGTTAGTAATCGATTTTAAATTGCTTTGACCAATTCTCAGAGGGTTATTCCGATGACCGATTTAGTATTTAATTAGTAATAATTGTTAAAATATGATACTATTTCTGTCCACTTTGACACATCCTGTGGTGATGCATGAATAAGATGGTTACAAAACAATATGACTGAATTTGCTAGAAGAAATTGAACATGTGTGCATGATTTTCTGCTTTCCAGAACAGGACTATTTCATTACTTCAAATAAGGTCTACAATGGAATGTACAGCCACAAACCAAAATAAGCAGTATGCACAGCTTTGTGTTTGAATGTGCTACTTTACACATCTAGTTTTACTAACTACTTTTTATCAACCACAGCCCTCCGTATTAAAACTATTCTTTACAAGTGATTGTGCAATCATCCATCTCTGCTGTTTGCTTGCCTAAATGTCAGTGTTCTTGGTTGTGTTGTCAGCTGATGTGTGCAGTGGTTTCTCAAAGCTCCAGTTTCATTTAGTGGTGAGACTATTATATAAAATAAGCACATAAACATGTTAAAGTCAAAAGAAAGGCACTTAACGTGGGTGGTTGTCTAGTAGGCTAATACATTGTTGTTGTTGTTGTTGTTGGTGCCACTGCATTATTCAGCTTACTGATGAAATGTCTAACTGAAACCAAGAATAAAACAAAATTAAATTATAGATTAAAATTGTATTATATCGGCAATCAGATGTACTGTATCAGTCTAACTCTACTTGTATCCAGTCAAAGACGGAATGAGTACTGAGATATTTTACTCAAGTAAAAGCATTACTAATTAAATACAGGAGTGTCTAACTAAATGGATATTCAAGTATTTAAAGTAAGAGTAGGGGGAAATATTAAAAGTAGTAATAGTACTGACTTTAAAGATCTACCCAAGCACAGTAATTATAGTAGTTGCAATTACTTACTTTTCACCTCTGTATTTAATAGATTAAAAAACAGTTTATTGTCTTTTTTTATTCGTTTATTGTCTGATTTATTACTGTTTGTGTCAGTCTATTGCAACATGTATTAGCATTCCATCATACATTTTTAGGTACCCACTTCTAGGCTGCTACAAACACAAAAAATTGCAACATATCTATTGATACACATCAGGTATATCTATAGATGGGTTGACACGTGGTAAATTTTGGGTGGAAAGGTTTTTGTCACCCTTGGCAATTGCCTCTCCTGCCTGCCTGCAAGTACATCTGTGGCCACAGTATGTATTTACACTGTGAGAGTGGGATGAGTCCTGCTGCGGTCTTTCCTGAACTACAGTTGTGTATCCTTGGTGGAGGCAACATGCACCCCAGACTCAACCGTGAATCAAGCTATTGGCTCCCCTCAGTTAATACCGGGAAGGAGTTTATTACGAATTCTAATGGGCCTCAACTGCTATTGAAATGGGTAAATGTGAGGATCTATTCGCCTGGCTTTGGGGCCGAATTGCTAAAAAGGGCATGTTTATTTTCTTCCCCTCTCTTCAGTGTGCTCGTTCTGTTCTCCATCCCTAGCGCGTTGTCTATCGATTTTCTCCAGCCCCCTCTATCAGTCAGGCTTTAATAAGACAACACATGTCGCCTTTAAAAGAAACGTATTAGAATGTTAATGGATCATTCCACAGGCCTGTTTGCCTCTCTGTGTGGCTGTGTGTGTGTGTGTGTGTGTGTGTGTGCGTGTGTTTGCGTACGTGCGTGTCACCACAATTTCATTAAAACAGAAGAAGACAACATTCATCTTAATGGTTTTAGGGAATAAAGGGGAGGGGGGGTGTGTGAAAATATGGCAGTAGAGGGATGAAGGGATAAGGATGGAGAGTGGTAGAAGGTGGAGAAGAAACCTCCTAGTGCAGAGTGGATTCATCTGCTGTCTTATTGCTCCTGCAGGGACCAATTTATCTTCATTTAGCTTTTTGGCACCAACCCCAATCCAGACCAACTGCCTCAGAAAAGCACATGCACTCAACATGGCTTTCTAGCCCATATGACTTGTATCTAGGGTTCGAAAGATAAGGGTTTGTGAAGGCCAATTCCGATTTTTCTTTGGACTAAAATTGCAGATATAATTTAAGCACTTTTATACCAAAAATGTATTCAGTGTTTCCACCAGAATTGTACTCTTAGCCAAGTGGAAAAGCCTCTGAAACAGCATTTAGACCATCATGGGGCACTAAAACTCTCTGTTGCAAACCCATACAAATGAAATCCTTTTAGGTGAGTTAGCAGCTCCTTATGGCAGGGTGACCTGCCCCACATAATAATTGGTAGGGGACACACTGGGATTCATTCCATCTGTAAATATAAAAAAATAATTCACAAAAACAATGATTGAACAATTAAATGAATGAATTAGATTGCAAAGAAAATGACATTTTATTACAGGCAGCAATATAGCAGTTTTCAGGGAGGAACCTCCATCATATCAGACGACATGACTGGCCGATATCTGATTATTTAATTTAAAGCATTACTAATTCAGTTAAATATTACTCAGACCAAATACGTGTACTTTGAAAATTACTAAATTTAAAGTACAGGAGTGTCTCGTCAAATGGATATTCAAGTATTTAAAGTAAGAGTAGGGGGAAATATTAAAAGTAGTAATAGTACTGACTTTAAGGATCTACTCAAGCACAATAATTATAGTAGTTGTAACTACTTACTTTTCACCTTTGTATTCAATAAATTAAAAACCACAGTTCATTATATTGTTTATTGTCTGATTCATTACTGCTTATGCCAGTTTATTGCAACATGTCTTAGTGTTCCATGATACATTTTTTAGGTGCCCACTTCCAGGCTGCTTCCCTCACCGCATCTTTATTGAGCTTTTGCTCAGACCACAAATGCCCTCTCCATTCAGGGTATAAATTAACATTGATTTTAGATATTGTCTTACTGTAGCATCATGGCCTTGGTGGCCACATAACTAGCAATAACCTTCACAGTATGAGTGGGTGGGGAAGCGGGAAAGTGGTGAGGCTGACAAATAAAGACAGAGAGAAAGAGAGAGCGAGAATAGAGAGAGAGCTGCGTTTCTCTGCCAGTGTACCTCTTCATTACACATAATTGCTAATAAAAAACATCTTTTTGTCACTTCATCTGGGAGGTATTTTCAAATATCCAATCTGTTAGATGCACACTGCCATACTGCTATTATTTATCTTAATGACACAAGGAACATCTTTGCTAATCTCTCTCTCTCTCTCTCTCTCTCTCTCTCTCTCTCTCTTTTTTCAACCTGTTGACGCCTTGTGTTGGAGTTGTCATGCTGTGTTATACTTAGCCATTACGTTGCACTGCACTGAAAAAGTATCACTGTACTGTCCACTCACAAAAAAATCTGTCACTGTTGCCAGCATAGCAATCCAAGTGCTCCATCTCTCTCTCTCTCTCTCTCTCTCTCTCTCTCTCTCTGTCTCTCTCTCTTTCTGCTTGTCTCTCTCCCCCCTCTACCATATGTATCTGAAAATCACCTGCTGCATGGTGCTAGATTCGCCGTATGGAGCTCAGCGGTGTGACGCTTGTTAATTGTTTTTGCTGGTAGAAAGCGAGAAAGGGAGGAGGGGCGGAGTGGGGGAGTTGGGGAAGGGGTGGGAGACGGATGTCAGAAATCAGAGGGACCCCTGCTGCCATGTCTGGATGCAGCAGTGGCTGCGCAATGAAAAGAGAGAGAGGGCAGAGTTCTGTCTTTTCTGGCTGTGTTGTGCTGCGCAGTCTGGTCTAGGTGCGCTACTGACAGCCCAAGATTGATGGATAGAGCTGTGTATCGCACATAACATCAATTCTGTCCTGCTTTCCCTTTCATTCCGTGTCTCGCTCCCTCATCACTCCTCCCTTCTTCTCTGTCTCTCTCTCTCTCTGTCTCCCGCTCTCTCTCTCTCTCTCTCTCTCCCCCCCCCCCTCTCTCTCTCTCTCTCTCTCTCGCCGCTGCTCCAGGTCCCTTGCCGGTCCCTCTCTCCCGTATTAGTTTCCAAAAGGCATCTTTAACGCTGTCTGAGAGCGCACTGTGAGGCGGCAAGAAAGCGAGGGGAGTGGATCGCTATCTTGCAGACAAGCTTTTCCGCGTGGCAGACGAGGTGTGAGCCGGGGAACTGGACTGGACTGTGGCGTTCCGTGGAGGAGGTGGGAGAGGAGGGGGAGGAGGAGAAGGAGGGATGACTGAGGGGCAAGCTGGACAGATGGAGGACGGGACCCAACACCTGGGACACTGCAGGGTGGACATCAAGGAGCTGAGTGCCAACCCAGGAGGACTGACTGCTGCTGGTGAGCTGTCTGTCTGTCTGTCTGTCTGTCTGTCTGTCTGTCTCCTCTGCCTTACTTCCATCTATATTTCTTCCCTTTCCTGTCCTTTCCTCTTTCATTTTATCTTCACAAGATTACTTCCATTCTTCTAATGACCTGTCTCATACATTCGCTCCTTTTTGCTCTGTAACACTGTGTGCAATTAGAATTGATTGTCAACAGTAAGTATGCTGCCATTTCTGTGCAAGCATGTCCCAGTGATGTCTAGTTTTTATAGACTTTTCCTCTATTTCTGTTTGTGTGGGCAGTGGTTCTTTATACAGTATACAGCCTGCGTGTGTGTGTGTATGAGAGAGAGAGAGAGAGAGAGAGAGAGAGAGAAGGGTAGGGGTACCAAGGGGTGAGGGAAATGCTCATTTAAATGCACGGATGAATGAATACCCAAGTGAATGAATGAATTCAATTTAGTTTAATATTGTATTATCCGGATAACCCATCCCTTAGGGCCAGATTATTGTAATTATTAGTACAGAACATTAATTATACATGCCATCATAATTTAGTGTTTCCAGGTGTTTGCTGAAAATTATATGATGTACAAAAAAGCAAGGATGAGCAAGGATGTCAAACTGCAAACTGATGCAGGAATTCTAATGTAAGAACAGTTTGGGAGCAATAACAAATGGGTCCACAAATTATTCTGGAGAAATGATTTCAGAAGTCCTTAGCTGCCTTACTGTGTGTTTCCAAAGAAGTCTTAGGTCCTTGCAATGTCAGCATGGTTGAATAATATGTCAGGTTAGTAGCCTAAGAACATGGTAAATTGTCAGATAAGTCTGCATAGCTTAGCTTTCAGTTTTGGGTCACAGGAAAATTTATTTAAAAAGTGGTTTCTCAGAGAAAAAGTCTGAAAAACATGATTTGACTTGTGTTCGTGTGTGCACATTCTTGTGTGTTTGTGCCTGTGTGCATACATGGTCACGTTTGGCGTGTGTTCATGTGCATGTGTGTATGTGGGTGTGGGTGTGTGTGTGTGTGTGTGTACTTGTGTTTGCCTTTTGACTGCAGTCATATTCCATACAGCCTGAAAGTGTTGTCACTAATGAGCGCTGGCAGAGGCAAACTAGATGTCTCAGTGCCCATCACAACAGGAGAATGCTAATGAGATTAGCCATATCAGTGATGCCACAAAGCCTGCTCTCCAAGTTTAATACCTTTGCTTACCAAAAGGACAGACACTGCATGCAGTGCCGCTAAGCATTTGAATTGGCATGCAAGCTTACAACCATCATCTTCCCCATGGGGATAAGTAAATGGAGTTGTACAAAGAGGAATGAAGACACATTTTATGATGCCTTTCCTCCTGTGCCTCTAACCACACAGACACACACAGAACCATGCACATGCACAGTTACGCACATGCACACACACACACACACACACACACACAGAAATGTGAAGCATGCACACACGCACGTACACATGCACATGAACACACACATGCACAGACATGGGCATGCATGTACAGGCAGGCGCACATGCACAAACACACGCACACACACACCCCCTAACACATTTGGCCTGATCGCGAACCCTCGATATTACCTTCAGTCACAGTCTGGAGATGACATCTGACAGGTGTGGGAGTATAACGGTAATGACAAACACCTCACTGTACCTCTGCTTTGTTTTCCCTAAGCATCCTGGGAGACAAAAGGGAAGAACAAAGCACATAATTACCATGTTTGGTACGAAAGACAAGTTGACAACCCCACATTATCGGTTGCAAGGTGAAGTTGTTTATCTCCTCTTTTTGACAGAAGAGAAAAGTGGAACCATACTGGGTACTCCTCAGTACTTAAATGCTTAGGGTTGAATTGGCATTTTACAAACGTCTTATCATAAGTGGTCAAATTATCCATTATTTTCATTATTTTTTATTCATACCAGCATGCGAGTGAGATTTCCATGCAAGCTGTGGCATAATTGGTAGAGCTTTCTATTGCATAATTCTTGACATAACAAAACTATTGTGAGACTTCTCACTCCGTTCCCGTTAACCCTGTGCGCTCCGTCTCCCATCTATGCGGCAGTCAAGACCTCCTCAGCACACCCAACTGATTCACAACACTTCATTAAATGCTGGCAACAAAACCATCTGTCCCCTTTCAATCTCCCGGGGCAGTAATGTGACGATAACTCACTCTCCCATTCAGCACCACTTATCCTAATGGGAGGCCCGTTTGTGCAAACATCAATCGAGTTAGAGGTATGTTAGCCTGTACTGCTGGGGCTGGTGATTGAATCGTCAGAAAGGAAGTGCAGGTGTTGTTTAGTCAATTTGAACTGGAGGATAGGGAGGAAGCAAAGGTGGTGAGATTGGACAAAAAGACTGAGGAAAACAAAGTGAGAAAAAGGAGTGAGTGAGGGCGAGGGCGGGGGGTGAGATGGCGAGAGAGAGAGATGGTCTTTTTTTTTTTTTTCTTTCAAAAATATCAAATCCCATGGTGAGCCAGCCACAGAAGTGAATTATTAATAATATCCTCTCATAGTCCAAGGTAAATAATATTCAAAAAAATAAACAGGATCTTTTCCAGGCCCACGCTCTTAAAGGTAATATCTATTCATGAAGAGGATAAACAGGAGTGATTAGGATGCGTACTACACCCACTGTGCGGGGGTTTGTCAAAGCTCTTTTTGGAAATTGCTTGATTTTCTCAGTTCAGCTAGTAGTATGTGATGGGGGCAGGAGCAGCGACGGGCTGAATTTTGGAGCTTTTTCACAATTATTTTTGTGGAGTCAGGAATAAGCAGCAATCCCTTGTGAAATCTCTACCCGCAGTCCCCATATTTCCCTCCTCCATCCCCCTTTTCACAATATCTGCTGTGAGCTACTATGTGGCTCTCACATTGCAAAGTGGTTGAGGAGGCAGGGCAATGAGAAGGGAAGAGGGTTAAATGATCATCTGCAAGACAGACAATCCAAGTCCCCGTACATTAATTAACATTGTCATCCCAGAGAAATCACCTAGTCTGCCCACTTCCTAATAAATTACCCTCTCCTTCTATCCCTTCATCGCTCCTTTTTCCCCATTGATACCACCCGCAGACAGAGGGGTGATAGATTGGAGGTACAGTGGGGCTGTGCTGTTATTTCTAGAGCCAGATGAAACTGCAGTATTGCGGGCAGGCACACCTCATTTGCTTTGGGCCCCTCTGGGGGTTACATCTGCATGTGCTGCCTGCCTGCCTGCCTGCCTGCCTGCTGCCTCGCTGAGCTGAGCTTATTACCATATTCATAATGCCAGCGGATATCGATTATAAATACCACACCTGTGCCACTTTTCTACACGTACTTATCTACACATTGGAGTCGGATCACCTGTGAGCTTCATAAGCTAAAGGAGATGTGATTGAGATGGACTGTACAGGTGGTTGACCTCTCCCCACATAATGGGTAATTATTGTAATTAGAGTTTCCGCATTTGTTTCGGTCAGCCTCATTCTCCCGAGGGGTTAATGAGATGCAGTGTATTCAGCGCTTGTAGACAGCAACACTGTCACAGTGTGCGTAACAGGTGTTCTGCGTTGTCCAGGTGTACCCATAATTCGTCCATGATTTTAATAATTACGGATATTGAGAGTCATTGGGAAAATGGCCAAATAACACTTTGCTTAGTATTTGCCAAAAAAAAAAAAAGATGGTCTCGATGACTTTCAACAAGCGCACTATTGCATAGCTAATGTGGTGAACAATACTTTCCTGAGCTATACTGGAAGCATTGTTAATTTAACAACTGTCCACGTGTAGTTAGTTTTATTATCTGTTTCCAAAAATGCAACACAACTAGTCTCACTTGCCTGTCTCACGATCTTGCATGATATTCTTGTATATAAGTGACACTCAAGTCACTACCCGTATCCTAAAATTCAGACCTCTTTTTGCTCCAAGAATTCCTTTTGATTCCAAAATCAAACCATCATTAAAGCATTTCTAGTTGCTTTGCTATGTGTGTAATGTCTCACAACAGGCCTCCCCAACTCATACCAGACCTAGACCTATCTCTATTTATTTATTTCTACAGTGACAGACACACTCTCCACTACTCTTTCTCTAGATGAGTTGGTGTGTGGCACAGACGGAGTCCTCCAAAGTAACTGGGCTGTTCAAGTGACAGTCCCTTAAGATAACGTGGCACCAGAGACAGGACCCAACAGCTGGCACTGTCTCAGCCCACCTAGCTAAAGGGCTCTCGGTTGCCACTACCAAACGTTTCATCCAGGCTTATTAAAGTTTCATCAGCACTCACGGGGAAGCCATGGTGACAACACGAAGAGACATGACCCCTGAGGAAGGGGATGATGATGAGAGGAATGTGAAAACCAGATAGGGGGACTAGGAGTTCATATACATACTTAATTGGCCTGTGCAAGTGTGTGTGTTTTTTCAAACCCACGTGCTTCAGCATAATATGTATGTACTTCATTAATTACACATTTACTGTACTTGTGTGCCCAACAGACTTCGAGACATTGCACTGAGTTTGCATAAGTCTGTTTATTCAAACGTTGCCCAGCTTGACAAGCGACTACAACTTCAGTTGATAATAAACTCTCAAGAGGGCATTGGGTAATGCTAATGATTTGCATGATTTAATGTGTTTGTTTCTCATTAGCAATCCCAAAATCCACCCTAAACATAATTCATAGTATTCCTATGATCTTGGACAGTTCCACAACTCTCTGCCAAAGATGGAAACAAGAGGACAAAGACAAATCTATGATGTCATTAAGGAACACTTTCACTGCCAATAAATGGAGACTAACTCAGGACACTGACTGATTACCCATGGGGATTTTTCAGTCATAAGGATACATTTACTGATTCTGAACAATTAGCTTGCCTATAGTATGAAACTCATATGGGTATAAATCTTGAACGAAGGTTATTTTTTTTGTTTTGTTTTGTTTTTTTGAGTCCACAAACCCAGTCTTCCATTCTTTGTCAATGGAACATCCCAGGAAACTTGAAACTTGTTTTGTCTTTCTCGAAGATAGTTTATCATGTTCACTATTATTGATTAAACTATACAAGGTAAGAGAATAAGGTAGATTCTGTCAGGAGGTGGCTTTTCCCATTAAAGCTGCCAAGGAAGTGTAGTGACTGAAGTAATTATAAAACATTAGTAAATCATTTCAAATCTGTGTGAAGGATCCTCATTATGTAAAATGACTATTACCTAAAGTCGTGTGGAGAACCATACATCAGTAAGCATCGAGTAGCCATGGCCCATTAGCGGGTTGATGAGCCTTGGAGAGCCCAGTTGTGTCCAAGCACCACGGGAAGAGGAGAATGCCCATCCCGAGGTTTAGGGCTCCTCTACCTTTTGCTCCGTCAGTATGGCATTATGTGTGGTTGTGTGTGGTTTTAGAAAGGTGATGGGGGAGAGATAGCGTGGTGACAGATGGTACAAGCAGCCAGTCCTCTACTCATCATTATGGCATAAACACTCAAGGGCAATGGATACCCATGAACTCTTGTTCTGACACACGCTGCAGTTGGATACATAGATTGCAGTCCGTTTGCATAATCTGAAGCGAGCAGGTCCATCAATCACCGTGGCATTTTGGGAGCCCATTATGCACCCAGTGTGTTAAGATACTATCTCTAAAGACATATTTTGCTGATTAGAAGAGCCTCTGCCTGCACACTTACTGCCACATTGGATAAAATGGATAGACTTCTGTGCGCAACCCCTATTTTCTGTTATTACCTTTAATTTAAAGTAGAGGAACATTTCTGAAACCTCTGTGTAATCAATTACCTTTTAACATGTTTTATTTCTTTGTCTCCCCTGTCCTTCTGTATCTTTCCTCTTCCTTCCCTTAACCTCCCTCTCCCTCTACCTCTTTCTTTAACCCCCCCTCACCTCTCTCCCTCTCTCTCACTATATGTCTCAGGTGTAATTCTGACACCCAAGTTACCTCATGTGGAGCTCAGCCTTGGTAAGTCCTATCTTTGCTCTATGCTTCGTGGGTCAGTCAGTCATTCTACTTGGCAGGGCGAAAATATCCCACACCTATGATGACATCCTTGGAAGCATATTACATAAAAGACGCATGTGCTCGCATGCATGGGCACACACTTTTAATAATGCCGTTCAAATCACTCGTCCTTGGCCCAGAAACACTACAGGGTTCCGGCCTATGAGCCACCTTGGATCAAATAAGGCTCTCTCGCCTTACTCCGCCAAACTTAACTGTTGTTAAACACACATCAACAAACCCACACAGTCACACAAAATTGGCAGTGACATATCTGCACACATCCTTAATCTGTTCTTAACACACACACACACACACAGGCATACACACACACACACACACACACATACACCCCAACCCTCAAGTATGGTTAGACGGGACATGAGAAACCAGGCACAGAGAAAATATTAGTCAGAATGGTGGAGGGTCCTTTTGAACTTTCCGTCGAGATGGCCTCATTCATTTTTTATGAGACTGAGATGTTGGAGTTCTATTTCTAGACAATTCATTGTTGCTCAGGTCAAGTTTCCTAAAGCAAAAATCCACCCTGAAACAGAATCGCAAATATTATTCCTATGACCTTAGACAGTCAAGATTGTTGTAGTCGGCTCCAAAGATAGAAACAAGAGAGCCGACAAACCATGCCATCAAACGCTTGCTGCTGTTCCATTCACAATAAACAGCAGAATGACTTTGTGTACGCTGACTGTACAGAGGATGATTTTCCAGGGATATGGCTACTTTTTCTGTTTCAGAACTTTTAATGCTACTATGACAGAAGCCCATTAGCATTCCAAAGTCATCCTCCAAACATTGTGAATGTTGCAGCCTCAAAAAGTGGCACTCCATGACCTCATGGGTTATGCCCTATGTATGTCTTCTCACCATGCTACAGCTGTTTGAATGCTCATTGTGTGATTTGAAACAGCAGCATGTGGATATCGTGTAGTTTTTAACACTCCCGATATCCCCAGTTCCACAATGGCCACTACACGGACTACCCAGGGCAAAATTACAGTGGGCCAAACAGAAATCTGATTGCAGTTTGATTACTATGCAGATTGTGTGGGGCTCAATATGGGCATCATTATTGCACGTATGAACACATATGCACACACACACACACGGGGGCACATGCGCACACAGATACAAGCACACAAACACAAACTGCAACAAATAAGATGAGGCCTATGTGGTGTTTGCCTTTGGCTTTTAGTCTTCTATATGCTTTGCACCTTAGGTAGTAACGCTAGTTGAATGTAAATTCTCTGTCATGGTGGAGAATACAGCTGACAGATGGCACTGAAAAGAACCATGTGCGTTCTGTAATTGCAGTGGTTGGATGTGTGCTCATGTGTGCTCAATGTACATCTGTTGAACCTTTTCTCAGATCAAACCCACGATGACTGTGTTTAATTTTTATGGTTTCAAGGAGGTATGTGCATATTTTAGCTAACATTTGAAAAAAAAAAATGTTGATCTTGATTACAGATATATCAGAATGTAATTACTTTTAAGCTCTGGCAGGAAATTACATGTTGAATGGTGTCAATTTTATTCTTTCAAAGGAAAATGAAATCGGATGAAACTTGGGATTTAGACATTAATAGGAATACAGTGACCAAGGAGTAATAACAGAGGAAATGAAACGGTTATGTTCTGTATTCACTGTTTCTTGGGGTGGCTGAGGACAGCCTTAATGGCTCAGAATTCAAGAAACCCCAACCTTGCCAGCATTACTTAATGGAATGGAATAATTATAGTGGTTAGCTACAGCTAATCAAAAATCAATGGCTTGGCAGTGATTTTGATAGCTCAGTCGTAAGTAAATCATGTGTGACAGATGAAACAAAGATCCCAGCCAAAAGTTATCTCTACTCCTTATCGACAATTTAATTGGCTGGTTTGAAGAATATGGTAGAAAATTAAGTTATTGAGGTTGTCTGGCTTTCATCTTTGCCAAGGAAAATTCTGACAGGTTACCATCCTTTGAGTGTTTGAACCAAATAACCTGGTTGCAGTTATGGCAACGCAGCTCACTTTCTTCCACTGTGAAGTGACAGGAGAGAGAGGGCACTGTATGCTGAACATATAAGATGCCGCTTTTTTATTACCTCCGCCAAGGAGCTAATGTTTTCACCCAGCGTCTGTGTGTTTGTCCGTCCGTTAGCAGGATATTGCAAAAAGTTTGGCACAGATTTGCACAAAACTTGGTATGATGGTTGGTTTTGGGCCAAGGAAGAACTGATTAACCTTTCATGTCGATTGGCCAAAAAGGGGGCGTGGTGGTGGGCGTGGCATATCACCAAAAGGTGCATAACTTCCTTTGCGGGGTGTTGTCAGACATGGCGGAGGTCTGTGCTCTACTGAGTACATTTTCTAGTTACTTTATGATACAGTGCACATTCTTGAAATTTAAAAAAAAAAGCTCAGGCTTTGGAGGTGACAGTAATAGAGTATTTGTTTTGAGCAGAACAGATAAGCAAATCATAGCTTCTAAGGCATTAGCATTGTACTACTTGTTGCCTAGTAACTGTGGCGAGTTATTCTTTTAGACAGAACATGTTTCTACTACACACTCAAGTCACTTGATCTGTGGCTGGAGCTTTGCAATGTGCCACTAGTTATATTTCATTGATACATGTCCTATTTTTCATCAGATCTAGTGAAAGTTCTCGGGTTATGATTGTGTTTATGGAGTACCACAGTTCTGTGGAGTTCATTTGTGGATAAATGTCCTGACTTGGTTGACTCCAGTGCTTTTAGACACAGGAACGCTGCTTCTGACCCAGGCTTTGGTTTCTAGAGAGAAAACGACAAGGAAGAGAGACTGGAGAACCCAGCTGCATTCCTCTCTAGGCATTCACACTTTTGATTTAGATGTCTACCCAATCAAACTTTGATACATTCCACAGGGGTTGGCATGTATGTCAGGCTGAGTAATTGTTGTGTGTGAGTGTGTGTGTGTGTGTGTGTGTGTGTGTGTGTGTGTGTGTGTGTTGCAAATTGTATATTGGAGTAGTTCCCAACCTTTCCAATTCACTTCACTGGCAATTAGTGTTTAATTATATCTACCTCATTAATTATGGCACTGCACACAAATTAGATGCAGCGGCCGTTTGATATTGCAAAAGTGAGATGGCTTTAACGTGGCTCCTGTCATGTCCTTCATTTTCTATGCAAGTAACCTGGATATTACCTCTCATACACAGTACAATAAATAACGCATCATATACGCTGGCATGAATATGAATACTCGTACACACACATTCATGCATGCACACACAACACACACACACACACACACACACACACACACAGACAGGAACCTGTCGGCACCCTGCTGTAATTTTAAATACCCCCATCTACTGTATCTCTTTTCACAGAGGAGTTTTTTCTTATCAGTGTGTCAGCGTAGATAATGGTGAGCTTTGATCATGACATGTTGAAAGTGAAGTCATTTGATTGCCATAATTACCATAACCACAGTAAAAGCAAAATATGACATTATTTTTCTACTCAGAGCCACTAAGAAATCTTTTTTTTTTGTCTTTTTCAAGGAATAGTTGAACATGTGGAATGTTTTTTGTTAATGTTTTCTGAATGTTACCTTACAGTAGTGACATTTGAATTTAAAAATGATTGATTTTTCTAAAGTCTATATCTACTTCTGTTCAACAATCTTCCAATTGGAGCATTAAATGAATGAGAGAGGTTAGAAAAGGAAAAAATACACTATCTTTATTAGAAGCCAAAATTTCCTCTGTAATTTAAGTTTTACATAAACGTCCAATAGTAGCAGGTGCAAATGTGCTGTGAATATCAGTGTGACGGATGCATGTCGAAACGGATGCAATTCATTTCAAAATGGAAGATCCCTTCACAGATGAGACGGCAAATTATGGGCATTATTTTTAAAGTCTTTTGCTAATTTAACATTGTATGCTTGTCTATATCTTGAAAATTTACATGACAGATGAGCGTCTCTGTGTACCAGGTGAAGGACATAATTTATCTCAACACGACAGCCTTTATTTTCTCTCCGTTCTCCCCAGACCCAGTGGCAAACAGGTGTGCGAAATGGCGGCACATGCAAATAATGTTGTCAAATTAATTGAAGCGTTCATAAATAATTATCATGATGAATAAGCGTCTTCTGGAGATGAGCACATATTTGTCTCCTGTGGCAACTCCCAGGGCTCCCCTCTCGATTAAATGGAATTTAGATTCATTGTGAGGTCACAGAGGCCCGCTGCTTTAAAACTCATTTCCAGCAAATTCATCTTGAAAGAGCTCAGCATATTCCAATCACACAAAATAAATACAGCACAGTAATTGAAGCCTCCAAGGATCGGCAAACATTATTACTCCGAGTGCTCAATTGTTATGGTAATTGAGGGATCACTCTTGGCATACTTTGGTAGTTGAGTTGCTTGCCTAAAATGGCAAGTCATGTTATTGATGAATTAATTTGCACGTAAGCCAAGGCATACAATTCAGGAATAAATGACTGAAAATCTCTACAAATATACTGTTCTTGCAAGGCGCTCTTCATTCCCCTGCTCTCAATTCTTGCTCTTCGACCCATTATTTCAATCTTTCACACTTTAATAGCCCCATACTCCTCTTTCCTCTCTCTATGTCACTCCCTCATTATCTCCCCACTCACTCATGTCCTTCCTTAAACTCTAAATGTGTCTCTAAGGGACTCCCTTGTCCTTTCCTTCTGTCACCCTCTCTATTTCCCTTTCCTGCCACCCCCACCCAGCATCATAATAGCTCTGACCTTAGAGGGTCAGTTGAAGTGTCATATCCCTGTAAGAGAGCCAACCTGGTGATGCATGGATGGGCATCCAGTCCCTTTTCAATCGCCAGTTTGACTGTGGTAAACTGTGCAGGATGGTAGGAGAAATCCCTCTGGCCAGTCAAATATATATCCCCGAGGTGACTGATGGGGACAGTCAGCAACTTATCCACACAGTATGCAGCATGCCATCTCACGTTGTGCATGTGCACGCGCGCGTGTGTGTGTGTGTGTGTGTGTGTGTGTGCGCGCGCTGGGGGGGCAGAGGGGAATAAATGTTAGAATCGCGTCAAGAAAAGAGAGCCAGTAAAATGGAGGAGAGAAAGAGGGAGCCACAAAAAGGAGAGGTGATGAAATGATGAAATAGATTGAAAGAAAGATGAAGCACCGTGGAATCCTCTGTGGCCTCAAGCTATTACAGACCTTGTGTGGGTGTATGTGTGTGTGTGTGTGTGTGTGTGTGTGCGTGTGTGTTTTTGTGTGCGCATGTACATAAGTGTGTACATGCGTTTATGTGTAGTCTATGCAGGTTGTCTATGTCCTTGTTCACATACTGACATACACATACACGCACACAAACACACACACAGTATGCACATATGAACATGCTTTTGAATTACTTAGAAACTAAGAGCTTTTATCTGCACACCTCTTCTGCTACAGCCTTCCTGCTGCATAAGCAATTGTGAGACTTCCTTTAATGTAAGTCCAAAAGAGCATTAGGATCTTGAAGAGAAAAAAATGAATGTAGAATCAGAATAGCCCCTAACAGATAATACATGCATGGCCTTTGCTGCACTACAATACATTTTACAACTCAAAGTCTTGAAGCCGTTCCCTGACCACAACTGCTAAGAGAATCAGAGGCTCTGCATGTTACGGTCTTGCATACTCTTACCGATAGTCAACATCTTTACTGTCCTCTATTTTTACCTAGGCCAGTAGTTTATGTGGGCTTTGCTATGGGCATTTGTTGTCTCATTGCTCAGTGAGGCATATGGTCACACTCAAACATGTGCACATGCACCCACAGGGCACAGGGAAACCCTTGGCCATCTGGGTAAATCCACTGGTCATCAGTAGGCTTATGGCAGCTAGCCTCACCCAGTCGCCAAGCCCACTGTATTTTGGAACATACACACACCAGTCATTCTGTCACACCCCAGCCTCAATATGTTTGATTTATTCTCTGTCACCACACTTTGGCTTGGGCAGGAAAACATGGAAGTGTAGATGTGTAGAGCAGTTTGGCACAATGCTTTGATTAAGAAAAAAAAAAGTTAAAGCAAAGCCTGCCATCACATAGTTGCAGGGTTTGGAATGTGGAAGTGGAATGGGTGCAGTCCAGATGTGGCTGCCATACAGTTTATTGGATAACGGTCTTTGCAGTATGAAAAATAATCACGTCACTTTTACTTGTGCTGTGAAAATTGCATATACATGATTGCATAAAATACATAAACCCACATTACCAAAAATATGGACTGATCACCAAATAAGGTTTCTCTTAACTTCTGCATCGTATTATCCTCTTTTATATCAGTAGCAAAACATTCCATCTTTAATATACAGTATAGTGCTAAGTTAGCCTTGTAATAGTTGCATGCACCTAAGTCTATTTATAGAGTAAGTTATTCCATTCACGATGCACCCTGCACTCCCCTGCTGTCACCATGCTCCCACTCTCTGACTCTTTTACCGATTCTCAGACAAAGCTCAGACAAAGTGTGACTGCTAAAGAATATAGAGACAGAGTTGTCAGTGGTTCCTATAAAGCGCTACTCAATTTAATATCCCAAAATGAGATGTTGTACTTTGGATACTTTTCAGTAAATCCCATGACTAGACATACCCTGGAGAATTGGTTGAATTAGGAAATGTGATTTAGTCTAATGCAATCAAAGGTCTATTTCAGAGCTGAAGTCACATGGTTTGAATGGAATAGACAGGATGGATCTTTCTCAGTGATGGAATACCAGGAGTTCATCATGTAGTCCTTTCAGACCTCCTTATCTAGGTCAGACCCTTACCTGTGTACATTTTCCTATCAAGTAGTCAAATCAAGTAGTTATTCAGTCACTCAGACCTCAGTTTTACATCCACTGATGACTATTTGACTTGCTGGTGAGTGGTTGATGACTTTTTAGACTTGACACTAAAAACGGTCTTTTCTTTATCAGTAATATTAATTAATTAATTAATAATATATAATATTAAGAATTAAGAATTTCTTTTGACCCCTAAAATAAATATATATATATATATATATATATATATATATATATATTAATTGTACATTGTGTCAGTCAACCTTTTTTAGTAAGGTATTTATCTGCTGTATTTCATAAAGTGTCTTCAGTTACACATAGTATAAGAAGAGTTGAAATGGAACTGTTAAGTCACAGAGATATCCTACTTTAAATAACATAAACAACTCAGTTTTAGATGCTGAAAATGTAATCTTTTTTTCTCTGCATTGTTGCAGGCAAGTGTGTGACAAATGCTTGTTAAATCACAACTTTGTTTGTGTTTCTGTTGGCAAACAAGCCAAGGTTAGGACACTCACCTTGACAGTGCAATCAGCATTCTAACACTGCTGGAAAACGCCTGATTCTGTCTTTGTTGTACAGTAGGTGAACAAACTCTGTGTGCGTGTGTGTGTGTGTGTGCATGTGTGAGTGTGCATGTGCGTGTGTGTGTCTATCCATCTTGTAATACAGGTACAGCTCTTTGCAAAGATAGATTTCTGCAATCACACATTGGCACCTTGCTGTGTGTCCCTGGAAGCACATTGCCTTGTGGCTTTTCTCGTCTCGTCGTCTCCCAGATCACAGATAGTCAGATAAACCTCCACTAAACTCAACAAAGAATGAAAGGTCTTCATGGGACAGAGTATTTGATGCCCTGGTACTGAACCTCTCATCTCTTTTACTGACTTTATTGCTGCTCCTCACTCTTACTCAATACCTCCCACAAGAACCCCTTTAATTTCCAGTTGCTGTTCAGTTGCTTATGTAATAAAATCAAACCCATAGAGATAGAACTGCACATAAAAAGAACAACCTTCTGCCTTTGCTGTTTTTTTATGGATTTTCACCCATTTAGTGATGTTACCCGGACTTTTTGCAGAGTAATGTGTGAAACTGACCAGGCGTCGCAAGCAGATCAATTGTTGTTTACATGCCAGGATTCTGCTGGGTAGATAAAATGCACCTCTTGGGTCGGATCCAAGGAGGTCGCTGAGCACAAATTTCTCATTACTGTGCTCAAGTGTATACAAATGTTCATTAATACATTAATTCAGTGCCATATGGAGGACTTTGCTGGATGTCAGACTGGATGCTTTTCCTATTTTAAATGCCTTTCATGTGAAACAGATGTTTTAAACACCTTCAATCCAACAAATTTTCAGTGTTGTGAAAAGCGTAACAGCAGATCCTTTATTGATTTAGATATTTTGTCCTGCTCAAGGCTGTAATGGGCTCAAGGGTAGGCCAACACATCAAGTGTTTTGTTACTACTAGACTCTAGTAATGACTTTTGCCATCATGAAAACTTCTGCAAACTTGTGTGACTGACTATGTATAAGGATTGAATAAATAAAGGCAATTTTGTTTTTTGATTTTAGTATCTGACATCAAATTAATGATTTTCATGATGACAAATATAACCAGTTCTTCATAGTATTTATCAAGGGTGGATGTGTCGATTTAGCTCTGACTGGATCAGTGAGTGTTATCATGTTAGGGGGAGTTTCTGTCCGTAACCAGGAAGCGTGGGTTTCCTATAAAGGAATTGTGGGAAGCAAAGCCTTCCTGTCCTTGGAAGCCAGTGGGACGGAGTGACAAGCTGCTTTTGCTGTCGGAAATGAAAGCCTAATAAAACTGATATCTCATTGCCAGAGGGAATGCTACTCGCCTGGCTGGCATTTTAATCAACTGCTGAGGCAACAATTTTATATCTCAATATCCTTTTTTTTTCATTTATTTCTCCAAACTTTCATTGTGTTTTGAGGTTGAGGCATGGAACGGGTGTAGAAGGTGAGGACGGTAGATTGGACGGAGCAAAGAAAAGATTTAACCGCGGCCCTTGGAGAGAACGCTGCTTTCCAGGGCCGTGACATGTGACTTCCCGTCCGACAGGGGATACTTCCCGGGAATTGGGCAATCGCTAAACTCTCAACCTCAACCGCTTTCACCTCCTATCTGCCTCTGGGGATTTACCGTGTCCTTCTCCCCCTATTGTCCCTTCCTCCTCTTTTGACCCGGTCTTATGTGATTTGTGTCTTTCGTAAGGGATTGTCTCTCCCTCTCATCTCCGTTTTTTCCTCTCTTGTTCTACTCTCTGCTCTCCTCTTGTCTCCTGTTCTCCCTAAACCTCTCCTCCCTCCACCCTCTCTTCCTCTCTGTAGCGTGTAATGATCTGGTGGCCTCAGGCAGAGACAGGAAGCCCAGTGCTCTGGTCCAGGTGGCTGTCATAGACCCCCACGAGCAGTACCTCGTCTCCCACGCCTGCACAGAGATAGTGGAGGTAAGGCGACACTCACACGCACACACACACACACACACACACACACACACACACACACACACACACCATCCGGTCTCCCTCTCTTCGACCTCTGATGTTTGTTGTTTTGCTGCGTCTCTGGGTCACTGGGCCTTGGTTGGTGTTCTCTCCATCTCTCTCTCTGCCCTCCTTTTTCTCAACCTTTTCTTTTCATCTGAATCAGTGAGCTGGAACAGACAGTGAACGTTAACCTCCTTCACCGTTCCAATCCCTGTGACAGTTGAGTCGGGGTATCTATAAGTATAGAAGTTAGTGTGTAGCTCTCCATCAGGGGGTATGCATGTATTTGTGTACATAATTGTGTGCATGTTTCCTACAGTGAGAGAAAGTCTTTGCGCTCTTTGACTTCTTTAAAAGCTTCTTTTATTACCACCAGTGTGAGAGTGCTGTTGCTAAGGCAACAACCACACAAGTGTTTTTTGGGCGGCAACAGCTGCCCCCTGTCCCAGTATGGAAAACCTAGTTACACGCATACACACACACGCACGCACACACACACACACACACACACACACACAGAGCCTCTTGTCTGTTCCCTCTCTTTCTCTTTTTTTCTTTCCTTATTTGAGGCCAAAGTCCAAAGTCTCATGAGAAAGAACTACGGAGGCATGTTTATTTTCCTGCTAATTTAATATATCTGAATTTGCAGGACTGTCTCTTTTAACATGCATTTCAACTCCTTTCCCTTCAGTCTAGTCAAGGGAACACCAGTGTGTGTGTGTGTGTTTGTGCATATGTGTGTGGAAACACAGGATGTGGTGGGATACTGTATGCTGGCTCAGCCAGCCATGCAGACACTCTCAGTGCCGCTGGAGTTATGATTTCATGGCCGTAATGTTCAGGATTTGGAGTAGGATCTGAGGATATGGACTGTTTTCGACTTCACAAAAAAAGGGTATGTGTAAATAAATTCTTTGTTGCTCTCCAAGTCTTCTTCAGATTGCAGACATATAAGAGGTGTTTAAGATAATATATCAGATGTTTGCAGTTTTTTAGCTTGTATAGTGTAATGCAAATTAACATCTCCCACTACTTTTAGCGCTTTACATAGAAATGATCAGTCAGGCCAATAATGTTAATATTATTTGGACCCAGAAGTACAGCACAACACGGACAAATTCTGAGTGGCCCTCAGAAAGGACAGCTTCCCACTCATCATAGGCACCATAGTAGTTTATGATTTAAGGGTTTTAGTGTGATACTTGGATAAAAGTCCCTTAATTGCATATCACAACCTTTGAATTCTGCTTTGAATTAAGTGTTTGTGTGTTCAGAGGAGTGGAGGTTTCTTGTTAGGACCGGTTACAGGGTTTGCCACTCCTACATTGTTTGATTTGGTCTTGTCTGGCAGGCGTCACAATGGCAACATGCACAGCAGCAGCTGTTCATTAACCTATCTGGCCAAAGGAGAAGGGCTGTGTGTGTGTGTGTGTGTGTGTGTGTGTGTGTGTGTGTGTGTGTGTGTGTGTGTGTGTGTGCAGGTTGGTGTGCCCCACTGTGCATGTAGTATGAGCTCTAAGACAGCCTGACTGCCACTTGTGTTTCTCCTGTTTGTCACATTCCCAAGAGGCCTGCTCTCAACAGCTGGTCCTGGGTTTTCTGGACACTGATTGGAGTCTTTCTGGCTGGCTGGCTGGCTGACTGGCTGTAAGCTTTAACATTAGCCTTACCCATGTGATAGAAGTCTTATCTGGGCTCCTGATATATGATATACTGTAAGGGTTTTATTTGGAAGATAAATGTTGGGACATGCCAACTGCTACACAGCCATCTCTAGCCTTTACCCATGAATCACCAGACAGGGGTCAATTATAAAGAGCATGATAGCATTTAAGTGTGTTGGGTCCGGATTTGACTGCTCTTTAGTTCACACCGATGAGTCTCCCAGATGTGCATTGATTAAAGAAAGTTAATGCAGCACTGAGGCTAACAGAATATGCAAAATCCAGTTAAAGACACACAGCGTATAGCTCTAATCTGTGTTTCAAATTCTCACTGCTTGTGAGTATACCTCAGAATACTAACTGCTACTGTAGCAAGAGATAAAAATGTATCAGATTTCTAACTACAATAGTCAGCCCCATTTTTTTTTTTATCTCTACAGTGCAACCGTATGTCTCAGTGTGGGTAGTGTATCTTAATCTACTGTTGGTAAAACGGAGAGGACCAGTGACAACTTAAGTAGAAAAGCTAAAGCCCTTGAAATCTCTTTAAAGTACAATAGGAAGCGTCTTCAACAAATTGTATTTGAAGCTGGAGGAGAGAAAAAAAACACTATCTGGTATCTCTTACCGAGTGCACAGTGAAAAGAGATGGCTTCTTTTCTTTTAGGAAGGTTAAGTACTTTGTTTTCCACATGTGCATGCTATCTCAGTACATTCTGCATTTCTCTTCTTCAGGGGAGAAGAGAAAAATGGGATGGAGAGAGTGGCATTTTCACCCAACACTAATATGTCTGTATGGGAAAATCCCATTCTAAAAACATGCCCCGTGGGTCCAGGAGTGGTGATACTCAAGGGGATTTGACGTCACGCAAAGCCAGGGGATAAAACGGCCTTTGATGTCATGCTAGTCAAGCGGAGCATCCCATGCCTGGAACAAGTCCAAAAAGTCTAGTCTAGTGTGTGTGTGTGTGTGTGTAAATATGAGTGGTCAAGGGAATGAGTGAGAAAAACCGCCAACGGAGACAGACTCTGGAATTAATATTCCTAGTGCACCCACCCCAATCACACACAGACACACACATAAACACACACACCCCCTCTAATGGCCTAAATTGCCCATCCCATGAGGTTTGCAACCCAAACGGACAAAAAGACGCGAGAGGGGCAGCTGTGTCCCATAGCATATGTTGACCACTTGTACGTCTGACTGGCTTATTTCTCTGTGTAAATGGGGACAGGCTTACTAGTTTAGCTCATCTCAACCCGTCAGTAGCACTAAGAAGATTTGGCTGTAGCCGAGGCTGCCAAGCATGCTGGTAAGTCTGAATGAGGCCTATTCAGTGTGCCAGAAGGGGAGGTGTGAGGTGTTAGGTATGTGTCTCTACGCATGTGCACATGCTGCTCGTTCTTGTGTATAGCGGGTCTGTCTGTCTGTCTGTCTGTCTGTCTTTCTGCTGGTGTTCTGTACAAGTCCAGGTATATATTCAGATATGCAGCGAGCCCATGGCAGTTCATTGGTTCCACTGTGTCTTTACTCACTGTGCTGAACCAGACAGTGTGTTCAGCATGTTACGCCCCACAAAGCTCCATGGCTGGGTGGCAAGATGGCACTACTGGGCATCAAGACTGGTATTACCATGCCTAGGGGAGCACATAAGGCTGAAACAAGCGGCAATGGATTTGTTTTATTTTCCGTCTCTCAGCGCTTGGAAGATTTCTGTAAATACGAGGGATCAAAGGGGTTAGTGATGCAGTGAGGAGATGGGTCTATGTGTGTCTTTTATGTGTATGTGATCATCTAATTCTGTCTTTTTGAGCATGTGCTTGTGTGTATGTGTGTGTGTGTGTGTGTGTGTGTGTGTTAAATACACTGCTGCTTTTCAGTAGCCTGCTTTGGCTCTCAAGTCTCCCAAACCTCTTATCCTAGCCTAGGGCTCTGATAATATGTGTATCAATGGACACACTGCATCACAGGTAAGCTGATTTAGCTGTTGGTTGTTTTAAGATCAGGGAATTTGTTCAGCCAATTAATGGACAACTAACACAAATGTACTAGGGCAAACACTGATCCCTTGTTAATCAGTGCAATTGGGGTTTTTCAGTGGCAGTGGTCAGGCATGTGCAGGCATGTGTCCTTGCTTATGGGGTTTTACTTAAGGATGTGTACATGCACATACATGCCACTGTTTGTCTGTCTATCTCAAGTCTCATTACCACTCCCTACCCTGTCCCCCCTACCGTCCCAGAGGGCTGCGTTCCAGAGACGCCCATCAGAGCAGGGCACAGGAAGAGGAAGCCCCCAGTGTAAACACACAGTACTTTGAATCAGTTCAGGCAGACAACACCAAATGGCTAAACAATCCCCGAGTCTGCCCAGGAATGCCCCTTGGCTCCTTGTGCACTAAAATTCCTACAGAGCTATTAGAAAAAAAATTTTTTCTATTATTTGACAATTCAAAGGAAAGAGAGACAGGAACGAGTGGGAGAGAGATGACGTCGTGGCAAGGGAGTATCCATCTTAACAAGTGATTTAGAATTTACTTTTAAAATCTTATATAGGTGAAAAATCTTCCACTGATATGGGCTGACATCGAGTGAAATAAGTGAATCATTTCACTTGTTTACAATGCAAATAAAACAAGTGACATCATCTTGATACTGTTGGAGAGATCTGCCTTATTTAAAGATATTGTCACTTTTTCCAAGAAAATTCTCCAAACAGGTGATACTACATTGGAAACAAGTGAAATTGTCTAACCCCATTGGCAGATGTTTTGTCAACTGTTTTATGGAGGATTTTAAAACTAAATACTAGACTGAATGCTTTGTTAAGATGGACATTTTTGCAGTATAGTTAAAGAGAAGTCACCACAGGACCTGGTGAGACAAGACCTGAAGGTCAAAAGGCATGAAAGGTAAACAAGATGACTGGGTAACAAACTAAAAAATGGCACAACTGTGAGTAACATTTAAAAAGGCCTTCATTTATAAGGGCAAAGAAGACAAAACACACACACCCCTACATGGTTCATCTCACGCCTTCCTCAGGGTGTTCTGGTAATGGTGATTCCAGAAAGGTTGCGAGCTAATGTGACTGTAGCTGAAGCCGTGCAGCCCTCTGGTATGTGCGAAGGCCCAGCACAGGTTGCTGTGGCAGGTAATCCCATTGGCACCCTACCACTGTGCCAACCCACATGTCAACATGCCTCGCTCCTGGCCCGGCCTCTCAGTTGGTGGACTCCAGTTGTGCCAGAGCTCCAGGTTGACCCACCAGGGAGAGCTCTATCTTCTCCTTTTCTGTGCCCAGGAGAGGCAGCAGGGGAGGCGAGGGGAGCAGAGAGAAACGCCAGGAGGAGGAGGAGGAGGAGGAGGAGGAGGAGGAGGAGGAGGAGGCCAGTCTGAGCCCAGCTGTCGGCTCATTCATCCACCCAAGTCTCCCTCCCCTCCTTTCTCCCTTCGGCTTCTGTCTTTCTCATGAACATGAGTGTTGCAGTACACATGTGCATGGGGGTGCACACACAAACACACACGCACACACACTTCTCAATCTTTTTCTGTGTTGTCCCTCTTTCTGACAGGCGAACAGAGACCCGCTGTTTCTGACGGGGGTGACCTTCCCTCCAGAGTATCCTGCTAGCCCAGAGACACTAGTCAAGCTAACTGTCTATGATGCAAAGGACAAGAGCCAGGAATCAGTGAGTAAACAGCTGCCGTTTTGCTGTGTGTGTGTGTGTGTTTGTCATATGTTTGCATGTTGAAAGTGCACAGTGAGAGAGCGGGAGATAATGACAAGAATGTGTTCACAGCCAGTTGTGAAGCAGTGGTTTTTCCACTGTTGAATTTGTGGTTTTGGTTGTGGAATCCATCACAGGGGATGAAAGTGAAAAGCTGTGACAACACAACAGCCGATTCTCATTATGGTTAAATTTATCCTACAGATTCTTAGATGCTAAGATGCGTGTGGTGAATTACAGTGGGCAGTGAATTACAGCACCATCTTAGTAATCATCGATGCGCTGTCAGTCTGAGACCCTTGCCTTGGGTTGTGAAGGAAAAGAGTGTGCAGCCTTCGATGGGGATCTGAGCGGGGCAGCCGGGCCTTTGGCGTTCTTCCCTTGGGAATACCATCCGGCAACATCAGTGGGAATGGGAAAGAAAGCCAGACATTGAATCCTGAATGGGCCAGGCCCTCTGATTCAGACCTTTTAAACAGACTTTATAACAGGCTCCCCAGTGTGGGCGTATGCTTGATCTCAATCAAACAGCCCACTCATCCCTGGGTGCCAACATCTTAATTTGGAACATTCATGAGCTTTATGATATGAGTAAGGACTCATTTACAGCAGTGGTAAATGATGGTGATTTGCAACTTCATCACATGAAGAGTTTAGACAATTCACAAACTTACTGAAATTCATAAGTATTATTGCAGTATGAGAAACTCAACAATATGCAATATGCAATATAATCACATATCTGTTTTCTCATTGCAAACAATGGCACATCAAATTTAAATCAAATAATTTACCGTAAAATAAAAACCATACTCATGAATTATATGTATTTACTTGTTCCCTGACTGAAAAAATATGGTGGTGGTGTTTTGTTCTGTGCAACAGTTAACACTTTTTATTTGCATCATTTGTGTCTGTGTAATGGCAGTTACTCGTATGTCCAAATCTATAGTTATTTGCTCCTTGCTATTGCCAGAGGTAGGCCTAACTCTGAATCCAGTCTTCACACTGAAATACAATCCCAAGTGAAACTTGGAATGGGAGTATAATGGCCTGTAAGATGTGCATCGGATATTCATGTTGAACAACAACTGTGTGAGTCCAACACCGTTTAAATTCTCCAACCGTCCGCTTTCTGTGTAGGAACATTTCCTGTGTTGTGCACTGTGTTGCCATCCAAGTGGTTGGGCTATGCTGAAAAATGAATACTCTACGTGGGCAGGCAAGCTAATGCCTGGATATAAAAAATATTTTATTAATGCCTGGTAAAACATCTACTGCCTGAATTTAAGTAAATAAGAAAGGCTTCATTTAAAAAACAATGTAATCCTATTATTTGTTTCTTTCAATATTTTAGATTTTAGAGTTTTAGGTGCTGAATGTCCTGATGGTCAACACTGTCTAAATTTTGTAGTTGTCTACTCATAAATGAAGGAGTTGAAGTTTCCGATGTGCCTCTGCTAATATGTGTTGTGAATAGTAAATGGGACAACACAACTTTCTTTTTTTAACTCCTTAAGAATTGTGGGCTTTGAGTGTCTCTCTTTGTGTCTTTCATGCTGTCTGTCTCTCTCTTTCTGTGAGTGAGATTTCTGACTAGAGCCTGTCAGTCTGTCAAGAATATCATTGATACACAACACTACACTTCACTCCGGCTTGGCTTTCAGAGCTTAGGGCTGAACCAACAGCATTCTACAGGACAGGTCCCGTTGTGCCTTCCCGACTCTTCACTCTCATCTCTTATCTCCTCGCCCCCCTCAGGGATCAAATGGAAAACTTTTGACTGATGAGTTGGATCACAATTCTTTGTAACCATTTCAAGAAAAATATTCAGAATTCCCTTTCCGTTTCTCTTATTAGATGTCTTATATTGGCCTTTCAATAGTTCTGGATCTTTCTTTCTCTTTTTCCTCAGGCACCATTGCTCTCATGCTGTGGTTAGCTTTTAGATTTTAGGCTCCGCTCGGCTGGGCGCAGCGCGCTTGTCTGGGTCTCATTAGAGAGTCTTTAAGTGACACAGGCATGACCCTGAACACGAGCTGGCACAATGCATCAGCCCCCAGCCGCTTAAGTGGCAAAACGGGAATCACCCAGCCAAGCGCCAGTCATTTAATGTTGCATTTTTTGAAAGAGAGCATGACGGCAATTTGCTCTCTCTCTCTGTGTGTCTGTGTGTGTGTGTGTGTGTGTGTGTGTGTGCGTGTATATGTGTGTTTTACAAATCAGCTGTCAAAGTTTTACATATCAGTTTCAGCTCTTGTTAAAGTTTAGCAGGAGTTCTGCCACTAGCTCATTCAATACAATGGTGCATGGTTTGTACTGTAGACAGTACACATAGTAAGCGTTGAATAAAAAAAAAATGGTTTGCAAATTTGCCCGTTTGTCTGATGTGCCATGCTGTCTATTCACCATAAGAGTTTTGGAGTGGAAATGAGAGGGAAAGAAATTGAGTGGGGGGAAAAGAAAAACAAGCGCGAATTCGCAATAGCTGCGACCACGTACGCGCATGCATGCACACATGGGGAAATTGTGGACCAACCAACCGACCGACCGACCGACCGACCGACAGAGCGAGCTATAGAGCTGCTGGTCGCAGCTAAAAAAAACTGATGGTGCGAGGTTTATAGATGACTCCTTTAACATTCGTAGAGGACCAGAGAATTTCATACTAGGATGATTTCCCTCTGCCTTGGGCTTCCCAGTTAGATATTCTGAGATGACTCTTGCTGCATGGCCATGAATATTTGAGGACACGAACAGAGCTGAGAGTACAATAAGTGAGGGAGTGGAGCCGTGGAGGTGTGAGAAGGACTACGACAGGGTTAGATCTCTCTCTTAGGTGTGAGTGATCCACCCTCAAGCCCTAGTTGTCAAAGGATGACAGGTTAGCCTTACTTACAGCTCCGCTTTGAATGGCTCCCCGGGGCAATAGCTTTCCCATTCAGATACAATTCCGATCATTCAGTCAAGAAATATCACCTTTTACTGGCAAGAAGTCATTTTGCAGACCTCCCTTTTATTTAGAGAAATTTTAATCATTTGGCTCAGCAAGTCTTTGTACATAATGACCTTAAACTGGATGACTCAAAGTCTGACTAATTCGCTGCATCTTGTCTCAGACATTGTTTTAATGAGGGAAGATAGAA
The DNA here is from genome assembly GCF_048128805.1 of Centroberyx gerrardi. NCBI lineage: Eukaryota > Metazoa > Chordata > Actinopteri > Beryciformes > Berycidae > Centroberyx > Centroberyx gerrardi. The sequence goes on along the minus strand of NC_135999.1, from coordinate 13,478,482 downwards.
ATGCATTTGTTCTCTTGTTTTCAATTTAGTAAGCACAAAATAATAATTACCTTGAGATTGCATACTAGAAAGTGAAGGAGCGCAGTGAAAATCATTGCAGGAAAATTTGAGCATAGATGACATGGCAGTGTATATGTATAACACCTGTAGATTAGAATGCAAAATGTAATCAGAGGTTCATCAGTTCGAAGTTCATCAGAAATCAGAGCGAGGCTAATCTGACTCTGCGTCAGAGATGGATGAATAGAGAGGGAAGAGGTAAAAGCATATGCAAGAGGTAAAAAAGATTGCTTGTGTGTGTTGGGTGCATCACTTTTGAGCTCACTTACCTCTGTGAAGGGGCTCGAAGACACCCGGCTAATGACAGACCTGCAGTTTGTTGTCAGTTCAGAGCCATTACTGAGTGTTCTCCTGGTCTAAAGGGATAGGACAGCTGCCTCTGGAAGAGCTCTTCTCTCTAATCACAGACTCATTTATCCTGCCCCTGCTCTCTGCAATCTGGGATGAAAGTGTAATGCAGTTTTCAGTTTGCATTCCTATTACTGGCCGTGGTGAGGAATTTTGATTGGTTTCTATGATGTGCGCTGTAGTGTGACAAACAAAAGACCTCATCTGAGTAAAACAGGAAAATGGAGCGTGTCCGGTCATTTCCATAAAGCCGCCATAAAATGTATTCAATCAAATAAAACATAAGCAAGGGGGGGGTTTACTGTGTTACCATAATGGCCATTTCTTCCTGTGCCTGCCACAAGCAGGCTGATGGACACACACACACACACACACACACACACATACACACACCACTTCGGCTGAAGGGATAGAGCAATACATCTTCGATTCAGAGGGACAGTGGAGAAAGAACTGATCAGAGTTCCATCTCTGACTGCCTGCCTACCTGCCACACACACACACACACACACACACGAGGAAAGTTGGAGATTGTATGAAAAGTTACAAAGCGGTTAGGGCTGTGTATGTATGGTTGGATTGTTTTTCAGTGCCAATATTGGTTCCACTACTTGAGGTTTTTTTATACATGTTCAAATATGATGTTTTTCATACCTTTCTTTGGTGGAAAAAAGCACATTTCATTATGTGATTAAGTAAATTATTTTCTGTCAAACATTTCTACATGCCATCTGTTTCACTGAAACATAATCACACCATGCTTTTCAGTACAAATTAAATAAGAAGAAAACTTGAGTTCTCACTGTAGGCATCTGACAGTTTCATAAGAATTTAGCTTTCAAATACCTTTTGTTACATTTTTTTTTTATTTTATTTTTTTACGTTAATGCCAAAATCAGTCCAGAACTGACTCAACCTTACTCGCTATAGTTTTATATAAACCATTTTGACATTACAGTGCATTAACATTGTGCACTACTATGCCAGCTCTCCATCACTGCATATGCTATGTAAGACACAGGCAAATGTTGCATTGTTGGGATCCTTGCAGATTCCCTTATTCTGCTGTCTACCTGATTTGAGGACTATTTGACTGGCAGATATTAGTCACATCTCTGGAGGCAGTTTGAGCAGTCGCTGTTCCATGGTGAATTGTCGCTCCAATTATGAACTGCTGAAGTATGGAGAATCCCAGCCCCAGTTAATCCTGCCCTGTCAATAATCATGATGTGTAAAAGGCGGTGACTTGACATATTTTTGGCATAGCCGGTTGCTTTTAGCTGGATGAGTGTCAATGTGGTGGGAATTTTCTATAAGTGCATGAGTTTACAGTTGCCAGAGAGAGAGAGGGGAGAGAAATAGAAGCAGACAGACAAAACAGACAGTGAGAGAGAGTTAGAGGGGACACACACACACACACACACACACACACACACACAAACACACGTTTACAAGAACCAATCTCAGAGATATCCAGGAAAGGTCTTGGTAGTGATTGGGTGGACAGCTGAGCAGTGATAACCTATGAGAGTAGCAGTTCTCAGATAAGGACTGTCTGTTGTCTGATGGCCACTTTGCTTCCCTCACCATCATTGTGCCAAAGTCAGCCAATGTCACAACTGCTGAAAAGTACAAATTCAAAATAGTGGCACCTTAACTATTCAAGTTGATAATACTAAAATTAGTAGCATACTAGTGACCCCTCTCCCTCTATCTTCTTTGCCGTAGCTCACACTCACTCTCACACTCTCTTTTTCTCTTTCTCTCTCAATCTCTCTCTCTCTCCTGTCTCTCCTGTGTGTGAGAGCGAGTTTTTAGGGAGCATGAGTGTGGTTTGCATGCATGGGGTTTTAGGATACCGTGGCTGGTTTTCAGGTGTTTTTTAAGTGAGATGTTTTATTAAAGAACACCAAAAGTCTCTCCTGTCTCTCTCTCTCTCTCTCTCTATCTGCTTTGCCGTAGCTCACACTCACACTCTCTTTCTCTCTTTCTCTCTCTCTCTCTCTCTCTCTCTCTCTCTCTCTCTCTCTCTCTCTCTCTCTCTCTCACTGGCAATGTTGCCAGGCACAATATAGAAGATGGTGCAATGGTAGTGTTAGGTGGTTTTCACACCTACATTGTTTGGTGCGGACTAACTTTTTGCTAACTTCGGATTATTTTGACAGGTGTGAACTCGCTGTGTGGACTCGTGATTAATGATGATATGTGCACAATGTATTATGGGTTCACGCTGGGTTGTTTGTGTTGTTTTTAGCCAAGTTACAGCAAAGAGGAGAGAGTTTACAACCCTAGCTTGGTCAGTATTGTAATCACCTAGCCAATAACAAGGAGTCATTAACAATATTCTTTTCTCTTTTTATTCTCCACGGTCGTTAAGGAGCCACTATGTTTTCTTGACCCTTCCTTGTCTATATTTTAAGCCTTGAAATCTCACCAGCTGGAGAAAAACCTACCAGCTGCCCCAGAGCAGAAGTACGTCCGTGCATCGCAGAGGATTACGTTGTCAAATTAAAAGTCCCTCGGAATACTACAGGGTCGCTCAGTGGCAAGGTGTAGCATTATAATGTGCAAACGCCCTCTGAATGCCATTCTAGTTTGATTTTTTTTTTTTTGTACTATTTTTGCAGATCTATATCGGTCGATATAGATCTGCTAGATATTAGGCAATATGAGACGAACCACACCAATACAATGTAATAACCTAGTGAATTCGGTTTCAGACTTTAAAAGCACTATTTTAATGTGAAAACGCCCTCACTTTGGCACTGAGTATAAAACCATATTCCTCTATTTTATGTGTGTGTGTGTGTGTGTGTGTGTGTGTGTGCATCATGCTAATTTAATGAGAACTAAACATGAACATTATCTACTGTTGTGCAACAGCATTCTCTTGAGTTTACACCAGTCAGCACACTACTGTGATGTGCAACATTACCCGCACTTTCCCCAGGAAGAAGTGCTGTATTTTCAGCGATCATGACATGATATACACAGAAGTACCACTTTTGCCACTCTCACTCTCTACCCATTCCGACCAGCCATAAATTACACTCACTTATGTGCATTTAATTTCACATCCCAGCCAGGCAGGCAACAAAGAGTGCATTTGATGGATTGCACAATTACACTTCTGTGAACTTGCAGTTACCTCCTCAAACCGGGTAAGTGCCTCTCTTTTATCCGTCCTCTACCCATCATGCATCAGAATATGTCTTCAGAAATTTTCTTTCATGACATCTCCTTAATCCCAACGTGTTCTCTATGTTTACATTTTTCACACTTGCAGCCGTGCTAATTATTCACTTGATTATTGAACCTCTTTTATCTTCTTAATGCTGTTCTCATTATCATGGCCAGTGACTTCAGCGTTTCATGCCCCGTTATGAGTGATCAGTGTTTCCCCACACATAGACTTTAATTGGGCGGGCCCCCTTTTACAGATTTCTCTGTAAAAGGGGTCTCATTTCTATTCTTCACCTTGTAGACAAAAGCAAGCAACAAACAGAACAGTGTAGCACTGTTTATAGTTTTAAGTTATGTTATCTTTGACACAAAGTACTTTAGATATATACAGGTTAGTTATTTGACAAATGGAACTATTTAAAATGGAGTACATTAGATAATTTTTCAGCCATCCAGGTAATGTGATCCTTTATTGATATTAGCCTATATATTGACAATATAAGAGAATACAAGAATAAAAAGGCACTCAACCCCCCCCCCCCTTGCCAACCCACATACCACCACAAATACATTCAAATTCTGTGGGAAACACTGGTGATAATGAGCGGATAAGATAAAGGGTAAGATAGGGGAAAATAAACTATTTTCTATTTTTGCCTTACATATCCATAATAATTGGTAAAGCTTTCACTTGAACTTTCGCTTGGGAAAAAAAACAGAACATTTGCTTCTGGTTGAGACATTTTTTATTTTTTTTTCGAGTGTTTAGAGGACTGAGAATTTTGCTTTAAATGCTTGAGCTACAGTAGAGCTACTGGAGAGTCCTTGAACTGGTATGGACCATGGAGAAATGTATGGAAAATAGACCTACATCAGAGGGATATTGTCTGTTTTGATTGTGGCTAGAGCCTGCAAGTCAAGCTCACCGTTAAAGAAACTGTGACAGCTTTTCATATTATGGATTCAGAATATATGCTTTATGGCGAGCCTCCAAAACCTGAATGGGATTTGCCTTTCATAAGATAGATAAATTTGACATTGTAATGAATTAAAGTGCTTCCTCAACATGAAGTACAGATAGGGAGAGATTGCCCTCAAAGCTTTGAAAGTTCTCCTCCGTCTGCCTTTTCTTATTAAAAAGAAAATCCTGTTAACTTTAGCGCACTCGTAAAAGTGTTGGAGCCAGACAGTTGACAATTGAG